>NC_079171.1:30338123-30438566 GCF_947568905.1 Ostrea edulis
ATGATGCGTCTATGAAGATGTAATTAGTAATAGTAATAGCCTGATATCAATGATTCATTTATATAATTGAAAAGCAAAGATATTTATATAGCTGTAATTATGATAATCTGATAATAATAATGATAATAATAGCCTATAATTTTTCTAAGGATAATTATAAAATAGTAATAGATATTCGCGATTCGTCTGTACAGTTGTTATTAGTAATAGCCTTATATCAATGATTCATGTATATAGCTGTAATTATGATAATCTGATGTTCCTGAATTGTCTGTGTACAGCTATACTTAATGATATGTTGATGTATGTTATTCGTCTATAGGTTTGATTTGAACATAATTTAGTAATATTAACTGTACAAACGGATTGGATACAAGTTCACAAACGTAGATAATGAATCGTCGCGTATGATTTGTCGCTCGTTGTTAAATGATGAATCGTGGCGCATTGTTAAATAATGAATTAAATGATGAGTTGGATACGGGTATATATATTTGCGGCGCATTGTTAGATAATTTGTCAGCGCGTAGTGATCTATATTGTTTGAACTGTGTAACGCATGCGTGTTTTATTCACTGTTTTTTTTCCGTAGCAGAGTATGCAACGAATCGCTAGAAATATGGAAAAATCCTAGTGTCCAATAACAAAATTACGCAAGCCGAGAAATCAAACGATTCTGAAAAGGCGTGAAAAAACTCACATGTTGATCGACTAATCCACCGTTATTACACCTTATATCTAACGGACTATGCAAATAAAACAGATTAAATATGTTAAGTATACGTAAAAAAGATTAGATATGTTAATTATACGTAACAGGCTTTTTAGAAAGATTCATACCATTTTTTTGGTATGCGTAATCCAATGTATATATACTTCATAAAATAGTATAAATAGCGCAGATATTGTGGGCTTGATATACAAAGAAAAAGTAAGAACGGAGGAAGAATGAAGCTGAAGCTAATCTTGGTTGTCCTTTGCCTGTCCTTGGTCTTAGTCCAAGCAGGAAGTATGCTATTTTATCACCTTTTTCCAAATATTAGTATATGTATATAATTCGAACGAGATCTGAACTATAGTGTATTCTGGGCATGTGTTCGATATAGATAAGTTTTTATTTAACGTCTCGTCGATAATTTTTCACTCATATTGAGACGTCACCAGCTGTAGGTGAAGTACCATAAGACTAAACCATTGCTTAGCGCTCAGGGTCTTAGCAGTGAGGGTTCTTTAGCGTGCTAATGCCTGCCACGACATGGGACCTCTGTTTTTAATGTCATATCCGACAGACCCGTTGCAAAAGAACATGCAATCACTACTTTGGTTTGACGCGGTCATGGGTATATACAAGTACATGTATTAGACTAATTACCTAAACCTTTCAATTTGGATAAGCAGGAACTACTTCGGACAAATATTCGATTTAGATTAATCTTAGATGAATTCAAATAAGTATTCAACTGAAATAAGTATTCAACTAAAATGAGTAATCCGGAAGCGGTTTCCATCTAGACGAGATGAGACTTTAGACTGACTCAAACGAGACTTCATAAATCTTTGTTCCTTAGTTAAAATGATCTTGCTAAGTAAGCCTTGGCTTGTTTTTTTTTTTTTTTTTTTTTTTTTTTTGGTTTTTTTTATAAAGGCAATAAAACAGGACATTAAAAGGGGGAAAAAAGTAATTTATTTTGAAAATGACGAATGCAGATAAAAACCAAATTAATCAAGGTCAACATAACCGTTAAAAAATATAAGAAAATATATATCACATAAGGTACCTGATCCCACCTCTGGTGTGTCCACAGGTCTGTGTTTGCCCAACTATCTATTTTGCATTGCTTATAGGAGTTATGAGGTTGATCTCTATTCGTTATCTTCACCTTTCATAAGAATGAGTATATAATCTAACGCATAATGATATATTGGAAGAGAACTGCTTGTAATCAAATAAGGTGGATTCTATAAATAAATCAGGCCTGTCGAAGTTAGATTAAAATCCAACCCACTGCAGGTTATAATGACTAGGAAAGCTCATGTATCAATTGTTTCATTCTCTTTCTTCGGAAGACGAAGTCGATGAAAATGTATGAAGAGTACGAAATATGAGTTTGTGAAATCTGGTAATTCAACCTATATATTCTTCTTGTAATTTTAAAATCTGGAGTTCCTCATTGACACTATCTACGTGATCTTTGCTAATTAGGTCTTCCAAGGATCTGTTGGAATTCCCATGGGCACTAATTAAGTTCCTTCATTAGCTGACCTGTTTTTATATTCTAATGAGTTTATTCAAAATCTTCTACAAGAGAAGAAAAATGTGATGTAGTTTTAACTCGATCGACATTTAAATATGACGTTTTATCAATTAACAATATTCATTTCAGGATATGTCGATTCGATGACTAAGTCAACTCGAAATGAAAAAAAAAACAACCCAGTCTTCCATATTTGCTTCATACTTTGATATTCTATTGAACATAAATATTAACGGCAAGCAAACAACTCAACTTTATGACAAACAGGATGATTTCAGCTTCTCCATCGTGAAATTCCCATATTTATGAAGCAATATTACATTGTGTTTATGTGTCTCAACTGATTCGATACGCAAGAGCTTGGTCTGCCTATGATCAATTTGTAAATCGAGGCAAGTACACTGATATTACATGGGTTTCAATAGTATCGCTTGAAGTGATTTCATGGACTATACAAGGACTTCATTTGCAAATACAACCTGTCATTAGATCCCATGTCATTTTCCGTGTTTCATATCAGACCGTTCTTTATATACCGATTTTGAATACGGATTACTCCGTTTACCTGATCAAGATATAGGGCTCACTGTGGGTGTGAACGATGAATAGGGGATGCTTAATCCTCCTAGGCACCTGCTCTCACCCCGGCTATGTTCAGTCATCCGTGCTTGTCTTACTTTCAATTTCATATTCTTTATGGGATTTATGAGATTAATCACTTTTCGTTATTTTCACTTTTTCATTCAGATTACGGCAGAGTAAGTATACGTTTGCAAAATGTATTCATTTATTCAAATACATGTATATTATTTTATGTACGAACGGTGGTTGGTTGTTTGTTTTACGTCATGTCGAATATTTTGCACCTATATTGAAATGTCAGTGAATAACCACAAATTTAGACATATGCAGAATGCTTGGCTCTCAGATCCGTAACAATGGGGGTTCTTTAACGTGAAACGCTTGCTGAGACACGACATCGCTCAGTTTATGTCAAATCCGAAAGATCCCTGGTTTTCACCTTTTATTACCGAGGGTTAGGTGAGTCACTACCTATGTTTACGTCTTATGTTTGACGCGGTCATGGCACGAGAGAGATTCGAACTCACGACCTCCCGGTTATGAAGAGAACGCTCAACCACTAGGCTACTGTGAATGATATATTAGTGTTTCCTGAAATGAATTTGTCAATTTTCGGAACAAGCCGTCTCTTTCATGGGAAAAATAAGTTAATTGGATATAAAAAAAAAAAAAGAATAAAGACGAAGAAAAAAATATGTACTTTTGCATTAAACTGACTGGTGTATATTTTCCAGGTTTTGTGCACTTTTTTGTTTCGTAATGCACCTTTGGTATATATTGTTAGTACATAATTGTAGCATCCCTGACATAAACAGACACGCTCCCTCATTTGCCTACCCTGTATAGTCATCCTTTGTTTTTTTTTTGTCCTTTATCTAGCCCTTTATTACACCTTTGTGGAACACATCTGTACTTTTCATTCGGAGTATCTAAGAATTTATCCCCTTGGAAACAGCTGTATTGCTTTTGGATATAATAATAAGAAACAGATATTCAGCAAAAATATAATGAAAATTATGTTCAATGATTCAAATTGGATACGTGTACATGTATAAGATTTCGGAATATTAACTGGCAAGATTAGGAAAATATAGCTGTAGTGATTAACATCTGTTACAGTCAAAACATTTCACGTCGCAATGAAAGTGGCAGGTACGACTCAACGAGGACAACCGTGAAGACACTGCATTGTGCCTTCCCTTTTCATTGTAACGTCAATGCTTTGACTCTAACATATGGCTATAACGAACACTATAGTTTTCCATTCTTGCTAGCTAATGTTCCGCTGCCTTAATCCAAATTTAAATGTATAAAAAATAACACTGCATGCCAAACTCCTTATCACAACTCATATAAGTCCTCTACCAATATACGCCCTGGGACTAATATTGAAAACTTTTGTTGATATGGCCCTGGCGATGATATTAGACAATCGAGTTGATATGAGGTGTGATACAGACTTCCAATGTATTATTGTCTTATATATCTTCATCTAAGGTATAGACTTATATTTTTATTGTTGTAGGCTTATCAGAGGTCTGGTATCCTTAAGAAAATATACCCCAAACCCTCACGTATTGTGATTGTTCACCACGGAAGGGGCGGGCGAAGGGGCGGATCTTCCAGTAGTGCCGAGAATGGCCGAAAGAGACGAGGGGGCGGATCTAGCAGTGGGGAGAAGAAGACGGCAAAACACTACTGATAATTCTCTACTGTTATTATAATTCAATAAACGTAATACTTCACTGCCATTGTTTTAAGAGCATATTGTAAAATTATTTTTGTGTAACCCGGTTGATAATAGACGTACGGAATGCGAAGAAAACGAACAGTGATTAATCTCGTAACTCCTATAAGGAATACAGTATAGATAGGTGTACAAACACGTACCTCTGGACATACAAGAGGTGGGGTCAGGTGCCTAGGAGGAGTAAGTATCCCTTGTCGACCGGTCATACCCGCCATAGTACTATGTCTTGATCAGGTACACGGAGTAATCCATAGTTAATATGAATGTGCCAAGAACGGCCTAACAATCTGTATGAAACACGCCAGACAGCATTTGGCCCAATATAGGTTGTATTGACAAACTGGATCATTATAACGACCATATAATTTGCAAAATGCTGACTTCAAACGAGACTGTTGAAACCCATGTAACATCATCTTATTTGTCAGTAGCATGTCTCGATTTAAGAGGTAATCATGCGTAGAACAAGATCTTTGCTTTGGATGTATGAAAGTACAGAACATATATGTATGGGGGACTATCAGACATTGGATATATCAATTTCGTTTCATATTATGCAGGCTGGCCTGCTATTTCAGCAAAATGCAAATAATTATATCAATGAAACAGTACCATAAAACAAAAGCTGCCTGTGCTAAAAACGTGGGTAACAATTACACAAAAACCACAATCAAATTACCAAATAAAGGAGACAATTAGATTACCAAATAAAGAACACAATCCAATTACCAAACAAATGCTGCAATCCAATTATCAAAAGAAAGGGTACAATCCAATTACAATCCAAAGAAAGGACATATTCTAATCATCAACCAAACAAAGGACACAATCCAATCAACAACCAATCAAAAGCACAATCCAATTACCAAACCAAAGACATGATCCAATTACCAAACCAAAGACATGATCCAATTACCAAACAAGCACACAATCCAATTACCAAACAAAGGACAAAATACAATTGCCAAACAAAGGATATAATCCATTTACCAAACAAAGAAATGGCAAAATCCAATTACCAGCCAAACAAAGAACACAATCCAATTATCAAACAAATGACACAATCTAATTACCAAACAAAGGAGAATTCAATTACCCAACAAAGGACACAAACCAATTACCAACTAAACAAAGAACACAATCCAATTACCAAACAAAGGACACAATACAATTACCAAACAAAGGACACAGTACAATTACAAAACAAAGGACACAGTACAATTACCAAACAAAGGACACAGTACAATTACAAAACAAAGGACACAGTACAATTACAAAACAAAGGACACAGTACAATTACAAAACAAAGGACACAGTACAATTACAAAACAAAGGACACAGTACAATTACAAAACAAAGGACACAGTACAATTACCAAAACAAAGGAACCAATCCAATTACCAACCAAACAAAGGATATAATCCAATTACCAACAAACAAACAAAGGACAGAGTTCAATTAACAAGAAAGAACACAATTCAATTTCCAACTAAACAAAGGACACAATTTAATTACCAACTAAACAAACAATTCAAATACCAATGAAAGGCCGCAATCCCAAATTTCAAAAACCAAAGGACATAATCAAGTTACAAACCATACAAAGACCGCAATTGCTGTAACACTTATCAATAAAATGTTAAAAATCATCTCAATGCTGAAATTTTGAACAATTGGAATGCATTAATTTGCTTTTGAAGATCATACGGAATTCAAAGATTTATTTGTATTTTGGCTTGGGCGTTTTGAAAGTGCATATTTACTTTACGTGACTTTGGTTTAAATAAAAATATTCAAATACCCTAGATGGGAATATGGATACCATATAAAAAAAAAAGGAAAAAAAAAAAGAATGGGACTGTTGCTGTTTCTTATGACTACGTAATTATCAATAATCATTCTAACAGTAACCCATCTATGTCCCTATTGACTAAACAGTGCTTTTAAACTAAATTATAGGTGGTGAGATTGGGTATTTGTTTATCAAGTAGTAAATGCGCAATTCCCCACGTGTGTTTTTCATCGATATTGTTTATGCAACGGTAAACAGTTCGTGCTTGAATTTTGCCTTGCTTTATTCCACCGGATTCTCGCAGAATTTGCTAAAATTTTGGGTCTACCCACTGTGTATCGGTACTTTCTCCGACTGGATGTCATACTGCAATGTTTACTTTCTGTGCGCATGCGTTTGAATACTGTGAGGAGGAAACTGTAATTGTTTTGGATGGACCCCAGGAAGGAATTACTTTTTGTAAGAAAAGCAGAATTTTTGGATTTAAGAATGTATCATTTTCGCAAAGATCAAATATGCAAATTTAGAGAAAATTATGATAAAATTGTCATATCATGATTTCGTTTCTTCAAAATATGCTATCGCGTCTCATCTAAAAATATGTCTGTTGCATTTAGTTGTGATCACGAGAGTTGTCTTTTTACAAATATTCCACAATTATATGACAGTCCATATGCAGATAAAAGGGACGGCCTCGCATTCGCGACCTCGATCTTTCAATGAGTCCACAACAAGATATTCTTTTTGCAAGATATTTTTGAAATATGAATACAAATAACACTCTATGAAAATAAACAAGAGGCCAACAGGTCTTATAGGTCACCTGGGTACTATTGAAAGTATCACTACTCCCAAGGGCTATGGGATCTAGAATAGATTTCCTGTTCTGAATATCTAAATTCTAATGTTCAGCAACAGTATAAAACGAGATGTGTTCTTAAAACTTCACTGCCCTCAAGAGGGCATACACTGATGAAAGGCTTTGCAAAATATAACAGGTGTATTAACATTAAAACATCAAAAGATATATGACTAATTTAGACCCATCCCATAGAGTCAAATCCCCAGGATTTGAAATTCACCATTTTTTGTACATCCTTTTCTGCTATTTCTAAGTATGCATTTAGATTTTATACAGTATCAGCAAATTTACAGAAAAATACCATATACAAAGTTTGGTCCCACCCTGGGGTCAGAACCCCTACCATGGGGAAAATCAAATTTACAATTTTGGTAAAAGACCACCTTTTTAAAAAAAAATATCCATTTAGTTTCAATTTATTATCAATAACACTAAAGAAGATGCTATCTAAGTATTTGCAGATAGACACTTCGTATCAAGTTTGGTCCCACTCTGGGGTCAGAACCCCTACTCCGATGATCATGAAATTAACAATTTTGGTAAAGGCCTTTCAGTTCTACATCACCATCTATTTAGTTTTTCATAAACATGTGCGGTTCTTGGGAAGATGTTTGTAAATTGGTCAATTTTGGGCAGTTTTTGCCCCGCCCCTAAATCCCAGGGGTGCAGGAATCTTGAAATTTACAATTTATGTCCCCTTGTTCCAAATATATTTCATGCCAAATTTGAAGAGAATTGGAATGATAGTTATCAAGAAGTTAAAAATGTATATTGTTCACACGTTCAATAACTGACCATTTTGGCCCCACCCTGATAACAAAACCCCTACCCTTCGGATCATCAAATTTACAGTTTCGGTAAAAGACTAACTGTTCTTTCTAAAAATATATTTAGTTTTAATATAGTATCAATAGAACTAAAGAAGATGTTATTTATATGTTTTACACATAAACACTATATGCCAAGGTTGGCCCCACCTTGGGATCAAAACCCCATACCCCGGGATTATAAAATCTACAAATTTAGTAGAGGCTGTCCCGCTATACATCATTATGCATTTAGTTTTCCTTTAACATGTACGGTTCTTAAGAAGAGTCTTGAAAATCGGTCAATTTTGGACAGTTTTTGCCCCGCCCCTAGGGTGCTGGCGTCCTGAAACTTACAATTCATGCCCCCTTCCCCCTTGTCCCAAAAATGCTTCATACCAAATTTGAAAAGAATTGGACAGGTAGTTATCAAGAAGTTTAAAATGTTCAATTGTGAACACACGACGTACGACGACGGACGACAAGCAATTGCAATAGGTCACATGAGTAAACTCAAGTGACCTAAAAAGGGTGAAGATAACGTCTCATAAATCATGGTATAGAAATACATTCACGAGCAGACCTCTAAATCAGAAATATCAGGAATGATCAAGATCAGTTTTTGTTGGTATGGCTCAGTGACAGAACGTTTCCTTGGTTGCGAGTTCGAACCCCGATTATGCAATGACCGTGTAAAACGTAAATATGGGTAGTGATTGCTCTTTCGTCAAACACTTGTCATTAAAAGAGAGAACCATATTTCTTTCGGATACGACCTTAAAATACTAGATCCCATGTCCCTGCAGGCGTTGGCACGATAGAGAACCCTCGCTACTACGACCGAATGCGCTAATCATAGGTGTAAATGTGGTAATTCTCCCACAGCTGATGACGTATTAATGAGAGGAAATTTTTTGACGGAACATACGATAAACAAACTTTGGACAATGGTAATCTTATGTGCAGAAGGTGCTGTCGATGGTAAACATTCCATGTGCCAGTGGCGATAACTAAGTGGTTAGTGCACTCACTTTGCAAACTAAGAGGTGTCGGGTTCGATCCTAGCGGTGCATCAAACCATGAGCCTTTAACAGAAGTAGTGACTGCCTCTTCGTAACGAGCCTGGTATTTTAAGTGGAAGTATTACGGGCTCGCACAATCAGTTGACAAAATCTTATAAAAGGGTTGGACTGCATAGAATTTAATAGTTTATTTTACAGTAATTTTACATGTATCTTCATTATCCTTTGTAATTTTGGATGTAGAAACACCTGTTATACGGGTCCCCGGCACATCCAGTTAAACACACACATGCACCGTTTTTACAAGCTGCATTTTTCCCGCATCTCCCTTCACATGGTACTAAAAGAAAATAGAAGTCATTTTGATAAAGTATGAAAACGTTACACATACCACATACATGAAAGGTGAAGATAAAGAACAGTAATCAATCTTATAACTACTATAAGCAATACAAAGTAGATAGTTGGGCAAACACGGACCCCTGGACAAACCAGAGGTGGGATCAGGTGCCTAGGAGGAGTAAGCATCCCCCGTCGACCGGTCACACCCGCCGTGAGCCCTATATCATAACCCTATATATACAACATACATGTGAAGAAAAACAAGGCTTAGATCGAATGTATTTGTAAATAAAAGTCCAAGAGTAATAAATGAGTAAGCTTGAAATATTTTGTCAAAAAGAAGGACGAGCATTAGGAAGACACACTACATCCTCTTAAATGCTGACTTCTCTTTGGTATATTTGTGGATTCCTTTTAAAGAAATTGGGTGCTTTAAAAGACGGGCATTCCGCAAGAATCATCGCATAGAAATTTTTTGAAGAAATTATTTCTCATTAGAATATAAAAACAGATCAGCTCACAAAGGAGCACAATTCGAGCCCATAGACTGTTGGAAGATCAGATCAACGAAGACCACGAAGAAATTAGCAATGGGGAAGTTCAGCATATATTTAAATTCAACTTCACAGTACTTGCGCGTGGATTCAGGGTGGTGTTTAACCAAATAATGTTTTGGAAGACTGATCACTTGATATGAGTATTTCCGTTTTCCATTTTTGTTGAAAAGGCAACTATCTGTGATGTCAAAAATTCCAGTCTTTAATGTATCATGAGGAATGGAATGATCATGTAAAAAGTTAAAGTGATACGTCTTTCAATTTTTTATTTTCAAAACTTTAATATTATTTTGCAAGTTTTTCAACCTGTTTGTTATTTTTGGTTGTTATATTTCGAAAACATATCCCTAAGCGTTTAATATCTATACATGTAAATATAGAACATCTTTCCCCCTGCCTGTGTAGTACATAGTAAAGGCGGTACTCTACTCAGTGTACGATTCCACATCACCAGCGAAACAATGTATGCATAATATAAAAGCGTGATACAGAAAAATCGATCTGTCAATATCCCCTAAATATCATGCATCTGTTGACTAGACACCGGTTGACGATCTTTTAAACTCTTGCCCTTGATCTGTTGTCCTCAAACCCAGTATCCCCGTGGGGATCCGGGTTATAATAGGTCCTCAGTACCCCTTGTTTGTCGTAAGAGGCGACTAAATGGGGCGGTTCATCAGATGAGACCGCAAAAAACCGAGACCCCGTGTAACAGCTGGTGTGACACGATAAATATTCTTACCTGTTCAATGGCGATAAGCGCCGAGTATATGCCTTAATTGTGCAGCCCTTCACCGGCAATGATGACGTCTCCATATGAGTGAAAGATTCTCGAGAGGGACGTTAAACAATATTCAATCAATCAGTCGAACTCAGTCAATAGCTATATATAGTGTTATACCGTGGTGACAATTAAGTGCTCAGTTTTAACTAGTATATGATCATGCGTGAACAGCTATGCTCCATTCTTCCCATTTAGATGAAAGCAATGTGTTGTTCGCCATTTCAAGTATGAAAAAAAACACCCGAAAACTGATAGACACCATATAATTTGAAATCACAGTATAGTATTTTTTGGTTATTTGTGTCTTGAAAGTCTTTCTTTGCAAACGTATATGATTGAGAGAGAGAGAGAGAGAGAGAGAGAGAGAGAGAGAGAGAGAGAGAGAGAGAGAGAGAGTGCGATTTACTTACATGCAACACATGACTTGTAAGGATTGCCATGGAAACCGCGACGACATAGACATTTGAGGGTCCTCTCATTACAGACAGCGTTAGATACACAGCGTCTTTTGCAGCCATTTCCTGAAAATAAGGAACTATTAAGCATGTCTTCTATTATACCTTAAATCGTCATTACTTTGATGACATTGAAAACTATTAATATTGTTAAAATTGAATGCACATCTATTTCTTGAAAAATAAAGTAGATAATCGAAGAAAAATCAACGATTTTGTCCCAGTCACATATCCTGTTCATGTTTCGTAAGTCTGTGGTCGAGATTGTAAGAGATTTTAGCGTCCGTATGAAAGGAAAGATCCGTTCAGCGTCCGTTGATTTCTCTATCCCCGAGGTGTCAGTGTACATAAGTGGCAATGTTGCCGTAGAATAATCTTTATAACGCCGTGTCGTTGCAGCCATCGTCCGATTGAATATGGCAACTCGATGGAATACATAAAATGCCCGTATGATGCCCTCTGCACACTTGACACACATGTACGTGGTAAAAAGACGCGTGACATACAGTGATACCCCGCTATATTGCCCCCCGTTATGCCACCCCCGCATATCGCCAAAAACGTTCAAAGTCCCGTTGTCCTCGCTATGTAAAACTCCGTTATAACGTCATCCCCCGAATACCGCCATCCGCCAACCTATTTAGAGATACGATCTGGTCAATTACCGTTATAATCACCCCCGCTAATCATCGCCAATCAACGGCAGGAAAATTTCGGTGAACAGGCTTAAGCAATTAGTCCTCAAGGCATCAAAGTTTGGAGCAGATACTGAGTTCAAATATGCAGTATTGTTTTTGCAATATGAGTATGGCGGACACACGGAAGTCTAAGCGTGTTGGGCATGAAACAAAAATTGGAAATCATTAAATACCCCTACCATTACGAGTCATTTACAACCACTGGACGCTGGGATTATCCAGCCATTCAAAGCACGATGTAGTAGATAAAATTTGCTTGATTTCTTATGACAACTGTACACATACCCCCCTCCCCCGATATAATGTCATCCCCGTTATAACACCAAAATTGCTGAAGTACAAATGTTGGCGTTATAACGGGGGATCACTGTACTTGGAAATAGTACTGGTGTGGAACAAAATTTATTTAAAGCGTCCGGTGTTCCCTACTCAAATGTGATGGTATCTGTTTGACAAGTGCGGGCTATGTTAAATTTTCTACGATCAGTTCATGGGCTTTTGGTAATTAATACGAAATACATACGGCATTTTATGATATCTTCTCTTTGTTTTTAAAGTTCTCGATATGCAAAGCCGCCAAGGCTCAAGCACCTTTTCGGATGTCACGGGATCTTGCCTGTCAACGAAATCATGCTTTGAATTGGAGCCTTATTTCAATCCGAAGGATATGTGACCGTAACATAAATCAAACCAATCGTTTATCAGTATTATACACACGTGGTTTGCATCCTGCTACAGGATTGGGTCCAGTCCCTTTAACACAAACGCATGCGTGGCGAACTCTGTTGCAGAATGCATTTGGTCCACATCCGCCGCGGCATCCAACCACTAGTGTGAGAAGAAAAAAAGATATACACGTCATTTAGATAAGATTTCTAGTGACTATGATAGTAGTGGTTGACGTCACTGTTGTTGTTGTACAGGGAAATGTTTCTTACCCGAGTTCTCGTAGTCCAAGATGTAGCTTAAAACCAAATCAATATAATAATACTCATTTTTTTGGATGTTCTCTTCATCGAACATTTTTCACAGAAAAAGAGTGTTCGAATCTGTCATGTTTCTCCGTTTTGTTATATTCGAAGTTATTCTGAATTCTTAATTCTGAGCGGGGTAAATTAGATAAAATATTGTTGGATCAAACGCTGTCTGACTTGTTTCATACCGATCGTTAGGCCGTTCCTGGGACACTCATTCTACTCTGTTTACCTGATCAAGATAGGAGGCTCACGACAGGTGTGACTGGTTGACAGGGGATGCTTACTCCTCCTGGGTACCTGATCCCATCTCTGGTGCATGACGCGACGTATACATGTAGCTTACAAAGTATAGGCTATGAAACAAGCGCCCGTGATAGAAACGACTTAAAATTGACCTTGCACTGCGAAACAAACAGACCTACACAGCCTTCACATATATGTAACCCATGCATATCTTCTGCTATCAAAATTCCTTACAAATTCCACCATACGTTTTCAAATTTGATAAATAAAGTATACATGCTCCGATATGCCAATAACCAAGATGGCTCCTCCACGATCGACATTTCGTCGGTATGTTGCTAAGCGTATCCTTGCGCGATGCAAGCAATTTTTATTTACTGTTTACGAAATAAGATTAAAAATGTTTGCATATTTTAGCGTTGAAAGTAAATTATAAGGAATGATTTTTAACAACATATATTGGTTAGGGGCAGTTCACGCTTTTTATAAACCACATCGTATAAAATAAATAAATAAATTCATTTCTTTAATAATGGCAATACTCACGCGAGACGCACTGAAAGTGGGGGTTCCCTATGTATCCACGCCTACATTTGCAGATTCCCTGTTGGTTGTCACAAAAGGCGTTTTTACCGCATCCACGCCGGCATATGTAACCTATGAAATGGATTGTAAGATGCTGAGAAACTTCTTTCATATGTGAATTGATGCAGATCCGAGTAAATACACAGAGATATGGTGTTTTGATCCAAGGCCTCATCGGAAGAGGATACAATTTGATAGGTAATTTTTCCAATGCAAAGCTTGTATACATATTGAAAATCATTATCTGTTCGCGCCACAGACAAACCTTTTAACTGCTTTTATGTGCTTACTTATCACCAGGCCGGGATGTTAACCAGAATATTAACATACCGTAATGCCGGCAGCACTGATTCCTAGCATACCGTTAAGTAATACCGGTTGCACGAATTTTTCGTTTAATGAAATAAGTTTGCCTTTAGTTTCGAGGATATAGAAAGTCTAATATATGTATAAGACCTCATCTACTACTCGTAAACTCTGGCTATTTATATACCTGGGAAGCACGCCACCAGTGGGTTTCCATAGTACCCCGGATTACACGTGCATTTTCCGGTTCCTGTCAGACAGCGGGCACGGATCCCACATCTGTTTCCGCACGGGCCACCGCCTGTTATTTTACAGGATAAATTATGTCCAATTTAGTAATATACATGCACATGTACATTGCTTTATGTAAAACCTATACGGTACCAATTTTGATGCGCATTTCGACAAATAATGTCTCTTCTGTGATTTATCTGGTTTAACAAAAATATGACATTTAACTAATGAAAATGTGAAGATAACGAACAATGATTAACGGACTAATTCCTATAACATACAAAATTAAGTGTAGGGCAAACATTGATCCAGTAGAAACCAGGGGTGATATATTATGATTTGGAGGAATAAGACCAAATTTGATTATGACTAATATACTTAAATCTGCATTTGTATTGTGTTTTTATACTCATTATCTATCTATCTATCTATCTATCTATCTATCTGTCCGTCCGTCCGTCCGTCCGTCCGTCTCTCTCTCTCTCTCTCTCTCTCTCTCTCTCTCTCTCTCTCTCTCTCTCTCTCTCTACCCTTGGTTGTCTTGTACAACTTCTATCAACTTCATATATTGAACTCGAAAAATATGGAACTCAAGAATGAAGGTTTTTCTCTCAAACTAAGAAAATGGTACACCCTGGAATAACATGATGTCTTCACTTACCCGGGTGGCATACCGTGAGGGGATTTCCCCGATATGTGGGTCTACAGACACAAGTATGGCCCCCTAAACATACTGCATTTCTGCCACACTGACCCCCACACCCGTTTGGCAGAATGGGAGGAAGATAGATAGGGGGAAGGAAGTGACGTGTGTGGATCGTCCGATGGGCAGTCACACTTCCGGGGTAAGGTCGCACGAATCTGTTGAAGTACACCCTGTGAAACATAAGATTTACGATTAGTTTATTGATTAAATAACTGAACCTTAGTACAGGTGACTCTCGATGACTCGAACTTCGATCTCTCAAAGTTCTTGGTCTCTCAAAGTGAAATCATGGTCCTGATTTTTCTCTCTATATAACAAAGCAAATTCACTATCGATCTCTCGAACGTTCGATCTCTCGAAGTTTTCGATCTCTCGAAGTGAAGTTGGGTCCCGTAAAACACATTTCATTGTTTTTCACTCTCGATCTCTCGAAGTGGTGGTAGCGTATACCCACTGTTACCCAAGCGTGTAATAATTTCCGCTTGGACCTTACCTGGATTGTGTTGAATGCCTGAAGGGTAATTAGGTGTTTACATAGTTGAAACATCGCCCGTGCTTCTTTGTGGAGGTGACAAACTCGAGTATATAATTGGCTAATTGGTCAGTTTGCACCTTGCACTGGGGTTTCGTGTCGTGATGATTAAAATTATATATAATCCGACTATAAATAAAATCTAAAATTTATTTTGACTTGACAACGAGAGAGTAAGTTTTATACATAATTTAGAGATCTACAGACTGTTAAATTTCTCGAGGTTGTTCTTTGTGTAAAGTTATTGTAAAACATCGTTTTATTCATTCGTTAGAATCTTTGCTTTGGGTAAAGCGACATAACATTGTGCTCTGTTTAGTTTGCGATAGTAAAGCGTCATCGGAACTTTGTTTTGTATGCCTATCTAAGCATGATTAAAGAACAAATAAATACATAAACTTTGAAATGTTTTTATTAATGGAAAATAAGGTTTATTATTTTGATTTCAAAGTACCTGACGAACATGAAGGAAATCATGTCAAAACCATATCATATGATCTTGTTGGTATACATTTCCGGTTACTGTAAAATCTTAACCATACTGGCGGACCTTCAATTTCCGAATTTCGATCTCTTGCACTCTCGATTTCTCGAGGTTTTATCAAGGTCCCTTGAACTTCGAGTTATCGAGAGTCACCTGTACATCTAAACGTGATCGGCTCTAGCTTAAGTACTATATAAGAGCTATGAAATGAACAAATGAAGATAATGAGCAATAATCAATCTCATATATCATATGGAGTTATAGAATGAAGAGAATGTGCCTAGGTACATATTTTTCACCATAGGTATGTATCCCCTGTTGACCGACCACACCCACTGTGAACCATATATCTTCATTAAGTCACGACAATGCTGTTTTTATATCGTACAATGTATGTCATGTACATTCCTATCACTTCAAACAAATGGAATTTCATACTATATTTTGTTTTCCCAATTTCCTGGTGGTATCCAAATATAATAAGATAAATATCTTGTGTCCTTACCCATTACCAAAACATTATAAATATATATTTGATATTTTTGTCTCTTTAGAGATGCAATAATAAGAGAAACATTTTTAAAGATACAAAGGATATTGCCGAACGTTTTAATAATTACTTTTGTAACATTGGACATGAGCTAGGAAAACATTTTGATGACACTTTACATACAGTTGAAGAACAAATACCTAAAAATTCTTATACAATACCAGGTATAACTGCTGAATTTATTGAAAATGAGATAAAATGTATGTCTGCATCAAAGGCAACAGGTTTGGATGGTATCTCTGTCAAACTTCTAAAACTTTCATCAAACAGTGTATGTGATATTCTTGCATATATGTTCAACTATTCTATATCTTCATGTACTTGTGCAGATGACTGAAAAAAGGCACGTGTTATACCACTTTTTAAATCAGGGGATGAATGTCTAGTTAATAATTATCGGCCTGTATCCATTTTTTCCCTGTGTTAGCAAAATTTTAGAAAGGCATGTTTTTAATTATGGATGGAAACTGAATTAAGTCAAACAAATAAAGTAAAATTCAGGTCCAGGATTTTTCTGGAGAATGTAAGAGCAATTCATATTGTAGTTTTTAGACATTTTATTAACTTTTAAAGAAAACGATAATAGAAATGATTGAAGGGAGGGGGTGTTCATTAATATTAATGTAACTGTAGTTTAACTACTAGGTTTTTTTTGGTTCTATAAACAGAAAATTTATTTAGCAGTGCATATTGGAATCAAGATAATTTTAAATAAAATCAAATGTCATTAAATATTTATGTATGAGTCTATGGAGATATTTGTGAGATCTGTGATTAATGAATTGAAAATCAGAAAGAAGTAAGATTTTATTATCAATAATGATTCTGTTATTTACATTGTATCATGTTTATTGCACACTTAATAATAAATGCAGGTTTGGGTAATGTGAAATTCTTCTAATCACTTTGAAACTTTCCTGTGATTTCGATAAATAAAATTTTGTTTTATGTAAGACAACAAGTTCACATTATAGATGTAGCATATACCATATGCAAGGTGAAGATAACGAACAGTGATCAATCTCATAACTCTTACAAGCAATACAAAATAGATAGTTGGGCAAACACGGACCCCTGGACACACCAGAGGTGGGATCAGGTGCCTAGGAGGAGTAAGCATCCCCTGTTGACCGGTCACACCCGCCGTGAGCCCCATATGTATATGTAGTATTGTATAAATATCTCTGCAGACAAATAAAAAAAATTAAACTTAAGAGTATATAAGATATTTGTTTTAATTAAAACCCTGCCTATAGTCAAGAGCCCTACAGTGAACAGGCCAAATTAAAGAATATGTGTGGTTCCGGTTACCCGACCGTCCCTAGTTTTTACCCCCAACCCTAAACATTTTTTGACCATTTCCAAAATCAGTTACCGTATTTTGCCGAATATAATGCACACCTTTTTTCAAGATTGTATAGTATATACCACAATATATATATATATATATATATATATATATATATATATATATATATATATATAGGTTTTTGACTCGTTTTCCTTCAGCCAATATATAGATACCACTAAAATGCTAAACTGTAAACACTTATTACAAGTCATCTAACATTAGACAGAAAGTGACTTAGAAGTAGAACTTAAGAGTGCTTACATAAACAATAGTGCAAATTTCAGGTTGCTTGAATATACTAAGCGATCACCCTCCTTATTTTTGAAAATTTTGAATAGATTTAAAAACTTGGAAGGGCTTGAAAACAGTATCCTAGTTGAAATATCATTCCTACTTTCATGTTCAAAAAACATAATTTTGGCAATTGCACTGATTTTTTCCCCCTGTATTTATTTTTTATTTGAAATAAATATATAAGAATTGTCAAAACTAGGGTGATCCCTACCAATTTTGATAGGTATATATATAAATGGTAAATGCAAAGAAGTGAAAGTAAAAGAAAATTGTGTTTCCATCTAAAATCTATCATTAAAAAAGTAAATTAAAAAAAAAAATAAAATAAAATACCTACCTACCTACCATATTACTAGTATTCAAGGGAGTGTAACCAGAACCACACATTATTTTATCTGGCCTCAGGCCTCAGCCTGTGTATACATCTGTGCATTAACAGTTTTCATGACTTTTTTGGCAATGTGTCTGCAACTATTGATTTGAAAATTTATACACCTGCATTTATATCAATGGGTTACAAGTCAAGTTACTTTTTGCGCTAAAGTTTTTGACCTTGTGACCTTAAATTTGGAATTTGACCCAAATTTTAAAACTGGGTGAATGATAGGCTGTCATATTTCATATTAACAATCCTTGTGACAAGACCTCTTTTCAAAGAAAAATTTTGGACCTTGTTTATAGTTTTTTGTTGCCATTAGTGTTTCACATGTTGTGTAACTTTCAGTTTTATGCTTCAGGCAAGCCATGTTTAGGCAACTTAACCCCTTGGTTAGACAACTCACCCCTTGTTTAGACAACTTGACCCATGAGATATTGTTTTTTATGAGAACACTAGAAAAAGAAACACCATCTATAAATCAATTAATTATCAAATTTAAAATTTTATTAGATCACAAAGAGTATATCAGTGCATACTCATTTGAGAAAGAAAATTCTCACAATAAAATGAAATCTTTATCTCGGTCTCTAAATTCAAATTTAATGATTAAAAGAGATGGATATTATTGTGCAATAAAAACAGTGAACAAATTGCAAGGAGGATTTTAATACCAAAGAGTGAGCTGCTGAAATTGTAATTTATGGTTAAACGTAGCCATAAAACCTCTAAATATTATGATAACTTTTCTGGTTATTTAACGTTCAAAACACATGTGATGCTAATATGTCTGGGTTTTCTATATGACCAGAGGGGGGGGGGGGGGGTTCCGGGGTCCTGACAAGAGGCAAACTCATGCAATAATAAGAATTGTTTTGTTATTTTGCAGATGTTTCTGAAGTAAGACAGCCATACCCCTGCTTTCCAAGGAACCAAACAATTACTTTCCTTGTATGGGCATGGTGAAAAATGGGGAAGGTCCAGAAAATGACAAAGACCTCCAGAATGTCATCAGTGATATTGATGCAATTGAATGTAACCAATAATATGAATAATATCCAATATATATTATCTATGACTGAACTCATAAGTGGTTAAGGAAAACTGTTTTAATTTTTTATTCACTGCTTGGAGGTTATTTTACATCTCTCAGGATTTTCTAGATGTCAGATTTCCTAAAACTCACACTTGTGCTTTAATTTTTTTTTTTTGTTATAAATGTACAGAAAAATTGAATGTTTTTTTATGGGATATTTTAGCCAATAGTTTCAGTTGAAAGTTACAACAACAAAAAAGAAGAAGAAGAAAAGAATTGCAATGATTAAATCTGTATGTTTATAATGAATGTGTCTTTCATGATCTTGTATGTGACGTTCATGATTTTTTTTTACATTACCTGACTTACAGTGTAATATCACCCCCTCTCCAATCCGTTATGGCTTTACTTACAATAAAACTACATATGCAGAGTGAATTTAGAACATGAGAGATATATCATATGTTGGAATTGCCTGCTGAATTTGATAGAAAGTAAAAACGCTTTGAATACACGATTCTTGTACATGGCTACAATAAATGTATTATCTATTGGTGGAAGGTAATGGTGGAAGATGTTTTCAAAATAACCCCTCTCCCTCCAATATCGGGTCAAAGTACTACAAACAATAATTTGCACCCTTCATAATGCTCATGCATGACATGTGCAATGATATTATTACGTTATCTGAAGATTTTAACTCTACAAAACCAACATTATTACCCCACCCCCATTTTTTTCTTGCATACCCCCCCCCCCCAATATGCCACTAAATTTCATTTGCAACCAAATTCCCTTTAACATGTATTAGAAATTGATAGGTTCTACACATGTATCAAATATGATGTTTATTGAAGCGTTTCT
The DNA here is from genome assembly GCF_947568905.1 of Ostrea edulis. Taxonomy (NCBI): domain Eukaryota; kingdom Metazoa; phylum Mollusca; class Bivalvia; order Ostreida; family Ostreidae; genus Ostrea; species Ostrea edulis. The sequence goes on from NC_079171.1 coordinate 30,358,567, forward strand.
TGGGCAACTATACCTGTTTCAGTGCAAATAGGTGAAATTAGGTAAAATTTCAGCATTTCCTTCATTTTGAAACTTTGATATTTTATTGCACTGTGTATTAAATTTTGATTGCTTATGTGTTATTAATTCCTATTTGTCTCTGCAATATCATGAAATGGGTATCATTAAATTGCAAGACATGGGTTTTGCAATAAACCAAGAAGAAAGTACATTGTCTGATTTTTTTCAATAGATCTACATATAGAAATGGGGGAAAACCAAGTGTCTCTCGTTTCCATGGTTACCGATCGAGTGGAATGAAAATAATTATTTTTACGTTCAAGTTATGTTATCTAAAGGATATATACCAAGTTTCATGAAATTCCGACACATGTCCATCAATAGCCATTTGCATGGTTCTATCGTAGACAGCCTCTTAAGAGAAATTATCTTAGTGATTATCACCATACTTTTTAAGCTTCATTTTGTTCCTATTTATCTTACATTCATAATTATTTCTTAAGTTTATATGTATTCTACTTCTTTTAATCTGTGTTTATTTTACTAATATCTGTCTGTATGTATGTTATATGCAGGACCATATTGAAAACTAGCGTTATCACTAAATATGTAATCCTGGATAAATAAAGGCTTTATTATTATTATTATTATATCTAACACACAACTACATCATCGTCTTTACCTGTGATGATACCGCCTGGAAAACACCACTTTTTTGGTGGGCGCCTCTGGTATTATTGTCCGTACTTTCACACGTTTATATACTGTTCTCCGGGAACGATATTGGCGGGAAGGTGCACGCACATGATGGTGATGATGGCCGTACCCACGTACCCGCACACGTATCCCAGCATGCACTCTTCGTGTTCTTCGATATACCCACATCTTATGGCGCATAGACTTAAAAAAATATGTATAAGGAAATCCAGAAGTGTCTCTAAAAGGGGACTAGTATAAGGATTATCACTTTATTGGGGGTGTGAGTAATTTTGCTGAAAATGATCATAATCAGTATTATTCTTATAATTAATTGGACATATTAAAAGTTAGCGTATATTCCACATAATCATAAATATATCCAAAATCCTAAATACGGAATAAAACAAGAATAATAAGGTAAAGATAACGAAGAATGGCCAATCTTATAAATACTATAAGGAATACGAAATTAATAGTAGGGTGAACATGGAACCCTGGATATAAAAGCCGTGGAATAATGTGCCTAGGAGGAGTAAGCATTCCCTGTCGACCGGTCACACCCACCATCAACCTTTCATCTTGCTGTAGTCAAAATCAGTGTGTCAAAAACTAAGTCTGGATGTGTAAATAACACTACTGGATGTGTATACTTAGACTGTAAATACGCAATACTTGATGTGTATACTTAGCGGATAAATAACACTACTGGATGTTGTATACTTAGACGATAAATAACAATACTGGATGTGTATACTTAGAGGATAAATAACACTACTGGATGTGTATACTTAGAGGATAAATAACACTACTGGATGTTGTATACTTAGACGATAAATAACAATACTGGATGTGTATACTTAGAGGGTAAATAGCAATACTATGAGGCATGTATTAAGAAAGGTAAATACCCAAGTATGCCGGGATGTACATACTTAGAAGGGTGAATATGCAAACAAGTGAATACGCAAACAAGCTGAGATTGGTAAAGGTGTTCAAGGTATGTTAATGTATTTCTTAAAATTTGATTCGGAGGTCTGAGAATAAATTGACTAGTATGGAAATGCTCGAAGTCTACTTACGTATGTACCTGTTAAAAGAGATCATCAATTGTCATGATTATCTGATAATTCTGCTACGAAAGATATGGATCGAGGAAATAATTTCACGAAACGAACTTTGTTTCACGGTTTTCGATATAGAACATCTGTAATATAATTATCAAAACGAAAATACGTTTACCTTGAACTGGTCGCGGTAGCTCAGTGGTAGAGCATTCGCTTCGTAACTGAGAGATCGTGAGTTCGAGCCATTCTCGTGCTATGGTCGTGTTATACATAATACGTTAAAATGGGTAGTAAATTATCCTTCACTAAACGCTCGGCATTTAAATATGACAATCACGGGTCATTCCGATATGATCTTAAAAACGAGGTCCCATGTCGCGACAGGATTAGCATGATAATGAAACATCACTGAGCGCTAAGCATAAGTCTGAAGGGGTCAAAATCGGCCCTGTGACAAAAAATAACGAAATTGGTAAAATGTAATGTTAAAGTATTGTAATTTAAATACCAAAAATAATTATTTTAACGTTTTTGTAATTATGCCATTATAGTGGGTCAAATGCCAGTATTTCAGAATGCAATTTTGTCAAAGGATAACAAGAAAGTTTCTTCATTGTTTTTTTTTTCACGTAGATAAAAAGTGCTTTAATTATAAATATTTGCTTCTTATTAAATGATTTATAAATAATTGTTGTTATCTAAATAAATGATGTTAAGACCAGTAGTGTCAATTACAAGCATATCCCTGATGTCACGTGTAAAGTATGTTGAAAACTGGTAGTCTGACAAATGTTTATTTTCAGATATTAGCAGAAGTCAGGACCAGGGTAATTTCTTAAAATTTAATCTCCATGGGGATGTCGCAATGCACTCGGTCCACATCTGTGCTTTGTATCAAATTTGAGCATTTTATTACAAAATATGTAATTTTTAGAAAATGCTTTTATATTGCATGATGTTTAGGGCAGTAGATGACAGGTGAAGATAACGAACAGTGATCAATCTCATAACTCCTATAAGTAATTATTTATGAAATAGGTAGTTGGGCAAACACGGACCCCTAAACACATTAGAGGTGGGATCAGGTGCCTAAGAGGTGTAAGCATCCCCTTTCGACCGGTCACACCCGCCGTGAGCCCTATATCCTGATCAGGTAAATGGAGTTATCCGTAGTCAAAATCAGTGTGCCAAGAACAGCCTAACAATCGCTATGAAACACATCAGACAGATCTAAATTACACCAGTGCAAAACTCTAAAACTTTTCTAGCACTGATAAACTATCATACATAGACTATCTTTGATGCAGAAAATAATTTGTCGAAACTTCACTTTAATTTTGGCCGATTGTGACTCTTCGTGGGCCTGCTCCTATGTGGTTCTTTGAGTGAAAAAATCTCGAATGGATATAAAGCAATCAATTAATCACTTACCTTGAACGCTTTCGGTGAAGAAAGTTAGGCAGCAAAAAATCAAGACAACGGATGCTAATACCACCCGATAATAAGTTGGTATCCGTGCCATGTTCCTTACAAAGGGAAGTGCTTTCCTCCTTTCGCAAAAGAAAAAAAGCTCAAATACTTATTATCATGCATCGATTTTGTCATGTATTGTTCTGAATACAAATTTACCATATAAACAGCACACCTGTTACACACAATAATGTCATACAGTGTTTTCAGCGAGCTTCAAAGACATGCTTTACCTTTGAAACGCCTCTGATTAACGATTGGGGGAAATACTTGTACATGATATGTATTATATGACGTTCCTTTTCATTTTTTTTCTCACTTGGGTGAAGACCTCGCCAGCTTTTCTTCACATAACAAATCTTGACCTGCACATAGCGCTTTTGGTCGTATCAATATATTTCTTTTTGTTGTATCAACACCTTCCGTGAGACGGAACCTCCATTTTTCAAGTCCAACTTGAAGACCGTGAACTATACTACTTTATGTGAGGTACTTGGTGAAAGGACATTCAGTATGTTATACGAGAATCAAATCTAGGTCTCTACTTTCCAGAACAAGCATTCTTACTACCAGACTACCAGAACTGGTGCAAAGGCTAGAATAGAGAAATATCAAATGCACCTGGATGGAGTACAAAATTCCGAATGTGTCTCAATTTCAATGAATTAAACATCGTTCGATATTGATACGTGTAGTTTTATTTCACATATCTCTTCATACAGTTAAACATCGATCAATATCAATGATGCACTACATTTGTATATCATTCAATTTATTTATGTATCAATTTGATACACAGTCTCTAATTTTGTTGAAGAAATGTACATGCCATTATACGCTCACCTATCAACATGACCAGTCAACCACAGCAAACTTCTCAACATAACCAGTCAACAACAGCAAACTTCTCAACATGACCAATCAACCCCAGCAAACCTCTCAATACGACCAGTCAACCACAGCAAACTTCTTAACATGACCAGTCAACCACAGCAAACTTCTCAACACGACCAGTCAACCACAGCAAACTTCTTAACATGACCAGTCAACCACAGCAAACTTCTCAACACGACCAGTCAACCAAAGCAAACTTCTCAACACGACCAGTCAACCACAGCAAACTTCTTAACATGACCAGTCAACCACAGCAAACTTCTCAACACGACCAGTCAACCACAGCAAACTTCTTAACATGACCAGTCAACCACAGCAAACTTCTCAACACGACCAGTCAACCACAGCAAACTTCTCAACACGGCCAGTCAACCACAGCAAACTTCTTAACATGACCAGTCAACCACAACAACTTTTACATTAAAGGTTATGTAAAAACGTTTATATGCAAATAAACTTATTGAAATGCATAATATATGTTATAACTATTGATTATTTGTTACTTTACGAAATAAATCAATTGAAGAACCGGAATACCTGGGTTGCTTTAAAATATGTTATCTATTACAGAATCAGCAGTACATTCTGCACATACATCCAGTTGAAATAAAAATAAACTGAAGTATTTGTGATAGAGAATCAATTCTGTAATGCTTTTTAGAGGTCAGTCCTAGAGATGTCTCGGATTTTCGTATGCATTTATGATAAAGCCAGATTGTGTAAGTAAAACATACTGGAAAATAACATATTAGATGTAGAATGTTAATTTACAACCAAAAAAAAAAACAACAACCAAGAAGTTAAGACTTTTATAACATAACATGTATATCTTCAATGTTTTATTACAACTATGATGTACAAGGTCTGAAAAATGTCAAGTAAAAGCTTTGGGAGGAGTAGGTACCATGCTTTAAAAATGACAAAAAATCGACTACATGTAAAGTTTTCTAATAATGTCTGATCACTTCCAAAATGACACATTTCCAATGCTTCCATAACAGCTGTACAAGGTCTTAAGGATGTCAAAAAATGATGTAAGAGGAGTTGATTACAAAAATAGGTACTGTCTATTCAAAACATGACATAGTTCAACTACATGTGAATTTTGTCGAAAAAAATGTCTAATCACTTTCGAAAAGACACACGCACATTTCCAAGGTGCCCAAGACAACTCTACAAAGTTTGAGGAATAGCAAGTTAGCTGTGTGAGTTGAGTTAATTACACAAAGTAAGTACACTATTTCAGGGACACCCGATCGTCAGTCACCATACGATAAGATGGGTGCACGTTGTGCAACCTGGTCGAAAACCAAAGAAAATTTCTGAACTCTTTTCTAATGGTGTGGGCTATACGTACAGTGGATATTAGGCTGGATAGCTGAGTCGTTAGAACACTTTATTGGTAATACAGGAGTCCCTTGTTTGATGTCCAGTCCAGCCATGATGTTTCTCCTTCCCAGTTACATTCAGTACCATTAACCAACAAGACTTGCAGGTGAAAATTCTGTCAGGGACAAAAGGATACTGGCTGTACATCTTGTAGGGTGAAGTGAAGGGAAGAGTGTTTTGGAATCTATGGACCGTGGATATCGGCCTAGATAGTTCAGTGGTTCGAGCACCTTACTAGTACTGCAGTTCTTCCAGGTTTGATTCACATATTTTACTTGTTTCCTATCAAACATGTCCTTACGTTTGTTCAATTTAATGTAAACCCGGCCTTCGCTGTCCATGTGGCGTAACCTAATGATATGATGTAGTGTATTTGATCCATTCGATATCTGTACTAACCCTGTTTCGCAACATAAAAGAAGGGTATGAATTTATTGATCTTAAGATACTAAAAAGTCAATTCTGTATATTCTGATAATTTTTTGGCTTAGAAGAGACGATAAAGATTGCGTAACGCCAGCAAACTAGATCATTTGAAGGTGTGGACTTTAAATGTAATGAATGTTTGAAGGTTAGATGCAAATGTGGAAAGAAAATTTGTTCGAATATTTTTATATAAAGATATTGAAATGCCGATGTCAGAATGCAGCGCATAATGTATAGATCGAAGGCTTTCTATATCTCTCTGGTCTGTCCGATTTCTTCCTACAGAGATATAGAACTACTTCTAACAATACTTTGTTTCGAAATCGTGCCTGCAAATATCTAGACAATGCTAAAAATGTTGCATACAATACATTTTGAAGGCTCAAAATTACATGATTTTTTCCAGAAATTCCCGATGTAATCTATTTTGGTAATCGTATTTTCATAGCTCACGCGAAATTTGCAAAAACATTTCGACTACCTATGGACGCACCGATTCAGGATTTGTGAACACATACTAAAACATTACATCTTCATCGTCAACTTTCAATGTTTATGAAGCAATGTTCCATTATCATCATTATATTTATCAAGGATTATACCGTTTACCTGATTAGGACATAGGGCGTGTGTGACCGGTCAACAGGGGATGCGTACTTCTCCTAGGCATCTGATCCCACCTCTGGAGGGTCCAGGGGCGCGTGTTTGCCCAACTCTCTATTTTATATTGCTTATGGGAGTGATACGGTCATTATAACGATCTAGTTTTCCAATACAACTTATCATTGGGTCAAATGCTGTCTGAGGTCTTTCATACCGATTGTTAGATCGTTCTTGGCACACTGAAATTGACCTGATCAAGAAATAGGGCTCACGGCGGGTGTGACCAGTTGACGGGGGATGCTTACTTCTCCTAGGCACCTGACCCCACCTCTGGTGTGTCCAGGGGTCCTTGTTTGCTCAACTCTCTATTTTATATTGTTTATAGGAGTTATGAGATTGATCACTGTTCGTTATCTTCACCTTTTCATCTATCTGTTCCGATGTTGCAAAATTATTGTTTTAGATGAAAATCCCGTGCACTTATGAAAGAAATTAACCAGTGATAACCATAAAGGAAAGAAAAATGGCGTGAAACGATTTTTCGTGCACACATAATTGTTTACAATGCGACCAACCAATTACTCACCGATGCACTGTGACGTCAGCATTTTTAGAGGATGATGATTGTATGGTGAAATCGACACGCAGGAAATACGTTTATCAGAAATGTGTTTGCTTGTTGTTTACATCATTCAATATCTCTTATCCCAATAGAGATGTCATGGTGTATAAAATGGAAAGGTTTTGCCACGACCCAGATCCTTCATCATGCCTTTAGAGCATTCGCCCCGCATGCGGAAGGCCGGGGTTCGAATCCCGGCCGCGACAGACCTAAGTCGTTAAAACAGGTAATGACAGTTCCATCGCCAAACGCTCGACATCAGGTATGAATACTACGGGTCCTCGGAGATGACCTTAAAAACGGATGCCCCGTGTCACAGTAGGTGTGGCACGCTAAAAACCCTCACTGCTTAATGGCGGTAAGCTCCGAGCATAGGCCTAAATTTAAAGCCCGTCACCGGTCGTGGTGACGTCTGCATATGGATGAAAAATTCTCGAGTGAGACGTTAAACAAGACACAAACAATCAATCAATGGATCATCATGCCTCTCAGAGGTGAAGACAGTAAGTGTATAGCGTTCATCAAATCAATACCAACGTGCCCATCCCAAATAGGACTAAGGGATCAAAACGCAAGTTTAGTGACGTCAACAGCTTTACGTGCAGTGCCACAAAATTTGACTAATATACGACATACAAAATCTTTGTAGTGAGGGATCTTTTATTTCTTATTAAAGTAAAGTTTGTTACCTTCACAGTTCATGAAACTATTAGCTTAAAACGTATAAACTGGTGCCACTAAAATAATATAGTTATCTCTACGTCATAGATTTCTAGTACTGACATTTTTATTTTACTTTATTGAAAGAAAGTTCTCCAAATAAGTATATATAAAGCAGTACAGGCGTTCCTGAATTAGGATCATATACAATGTCATAGCACTTTGTATATATTTCATCAATTCGCAGGTGAAATTGGTAAATCGTATTGGTTTAATGACAACTTCATAAACATATTTTTATCATACTCCTCAGTTTCACGTCATAGCCGTTGTCGCTGAAGGGGTACTGGGTTCGATCTTCTCTATCTGTTCCGTAGAGGTTTGAGGCTTTTGACCTATGATAAATTCAATTGAATTACTAGTACTTTTCAAATACCAGATACCCCAAGTTTGAAATCATTAACATCTCTAAATTTGTCGTGTAGTAGTGCATACAGTGCATGTCAAACTCTAAAAAAGCTATTACATCACTGTTTATAATCACATTTTGTCTCTTCACCATCCGCCTGTAAATTTCTCTCATCAATATATTAACATTATAACAAATACATTCATTGTTATCAATTGGTATATTTTGTAAGAAAAACAAGTTTATAGCCATATCAATTTGTGAATGTTCTGTAGCTAGTTTAACACTTGGAAGTAGATATTTAAAAAACCTGCTTTGTAGACAACTTTACCTTCTTGTTTCCTCGCAATCCCTTTTTCCGAGTGGACCAGTGTCTGCACAGGTGTAGCCCCAGTTGTCAAACTTTTAATTGATGGCTGCGCGAGTTTCGCATCAGTTGGTAATTTTTCTTTTTCGTTCCTTTTCTTTTGGTTCACTTTTGCAATATTTTGAAAATTATTGAATACATTCCCCGTTTCTCTGGGAGCTGTATCCAACACGTGGGTTATACCCTTTCTGCTGTCTTTAAAACTCTGACGTGAGTTGTCGACTGATCCGTCACTGTTATGTTTATTATGTTTACGATAATATTTTGAAAACCCCCTGCCGTCTGCTCTGAATTCTCGATGATTTGTATTCTGTATCGTTCTGAATTGTCGGAAGGGTGTATACCGTTTTCTTGCGAATTGTCGGGACTGTGTATACCATCTTGTTGTGGATTGTCGGGAGTGTCTATGCCGACTTGTTGTCAATTGTCGGAAGTGTTTATGCCGACGTGTTGTCAATTTTCGGAAGTGTTTATGCCGACGTGTTGTCAATTGTCGGAAGTGTTTATGCCGACTTGATGCAAAATGTCGGGAGTGTCTATGTCTACGCCGTCGTGTTTTGAATTGTCGGAAGTCTCTACGCCGCTTTGCTGTGAATTGTCTGGAGGGTTTATACCGTCTTCTTGTGAGGTTTCGGGATTGTCTATTCCGTCTTGTAGAATGTCGGGAGAATCTATGTCTATGTCGTTTTCTTATGAATTGTCGGGAATTTGTATGCCGTCTTGTTGTAAAATGTTCAAAGTGTATATGTTTATGCCGTCTTGTGAAATGTCGAAAGTTTCTCCGTTTAAGTCGTTTTGTGAAACGTCGAGAGTGTCTCCGTTTAAGTTGTTTTGTAAAATGCCGATAGTGTCTTCGTTTAAGTCGTTTTGTAAAATGTAGAGAATGTCTATGTTTATGTCGTTTTGTGAAACGTCGAGAGTTTGTTAGGAGCTGTCGAGACTGTCCCTGCGACCGTATTATAAATTGTCTGGACTTTCTATGCCGTTTTGTTAATAACTGTCGTAACATTTTATGCCGCCGTGTTATAAATTGTCGGGACTTTTTATGCCACCGTGATGTAAATTGTCGGGACTGCCTATGCCGTAGTGTTATAAATTGTCGGGCGGGTCTATGCCGTGTTGTTGTAAATTGTCGGGAGGGTACATATTGTCTTGTTGTAAATTGTTGGAAGTTTCTTCCATCTTTGTTACCGATTTTCAAGCCATTTTCAATTTTATTATAGTCATTTAAACTCTCGCGAGACTGTGGCCGACCTCTATTTTCAGTATATCGTTCATCGGTGTGTGGGGTTCTATACACATAATGACTACGTGCGTGTATATAGTGTGTCCTATAAGTAAATTCTCTGTCTTGATATGCGTGATGTTCTCGGTGTATTATGTACCGTCTATGTTTTCTTCTGTGAAATTTCCTTCTCCGTCTTCTGAAGTGTCGTCTCTTTATTGTCCATCTTCTTTTATATCGTCGACGTGGTAAAATCCCTCTTTTGTTCAGGGAACCCTGGGAACCCCGTATTTTCTGGTTACTTAGAAACAATTGCTTCTTGCGGTATAGGAACCTTCGCCTTTTTCGTCGAGACGATTTGATATCCTTTCGCCCAAAGATTATGAAATGTATTTTAGAATCTGATATTGGGGAGTGATCTCGTAGTCTCCATACCTTAGATATTGGTAGCTTCCCATTACCTGTTAAACTGCTTTTCTTACTATCTGGTATCTGTCTTCTTTGCTTTCTTTGAGGTAAAAGTATCCTATTTTTCCCAAAGGAACCTAGGACTCGCTTTTTGTGATGATAAACTTTCCAACTGCTATAAGAATTGAGCCTTTTCTTAGTTTGACGATATGGTCCATACTTTATCCATTTTCTATTGAAATGAGATTTTACGGCGTTCATTGAACTTTTCAATGTTTTGAAATTGTGTCCATTGCCACGACTTCGATGATATTGTTTCCATTTTCTTCGTTGATTTCTTCGACGTGAAATAATACCCGTCTTTCCAAAAGGTTTCAGATCCTGCGGAGTTTGTCGAAACATAGTTTTAATGTTGTGTGATGCTGGTGCAGTGCTGTTTTGTCTAGACAATTCAACAGCACTCTGCGCGGACGTATTCCATATCCACTTATGTTTTAATTTCACGTGGTTATGTTGTTTTTTCCATAGTCTAGAGTATTGTCTTCCCCCAGGCTGTGACGTGATTTCCGTATAACGATTGCCTGATTTAATTCCTCTTTTGCCATGAGATGCAATACTAGTTCTATTTCCGAAAGACACCCAATGTCGTCTTCTGTATAGATCTAACGTTGTCCTAGGTTGTGGGGTAGATATAATGCCTCTTTGCCCAAAGGAACGCCATCTCCTGTTGTTATGCATTGGTTTATAAGAATATCTTACGATGTGTCTTCGTCTTCGTCTAATGTGCGATCGCTCTCTATGATATTGTACTCTCCTAATTGTTTGAATTCGACGTTTTCTGTAGCTTCGTCGTCTTCTTCTATGCCGTCGGTATTTCGTTCTGTGTTCCGTCCTATATGATTGACGGCGCCGTGCTCTGATACGCCTAAACCTTCTTTTAAATCTCTGTTTTCGATAGCGTCTGTTGCGTCTTCGGTATCTCTGTATTCTTCTCCGCCGGCTTCGTTGAACCCCTCCATTTGCACGAAGGTGCCTTTGGAGGTCATGATAATCATCCGTGGTTTTCAAATTACTCGTTTGATGAACTTGATTTCTGTATCTGGTATTCCAGTCTTGGTTGCTGTATTCATAATTATTCAATTTGTTCAGCTTATTTCGGGTTCCCTTAAAGTAAAAAAGACAAATTCTTATAGACAACACGAATCAGACAATGATAGGTACATTCATCGTCTCAAAAGTAAAGGATTTACAGTTAGCAAAGTCACATCAAATAGGGAAGTATGGGGAGATGCAAGGAAAATACAGAATGGTGTACGCATATGCAAAATTCCTAAAACTTTTTGTTTAAGCAAGCAAAGCGCAATGCACTCAAGGAAGCCAATATCAGCGAACACCGAATACTCACCCTGACGTTGTCGATGCGTTTTCCTGCAGATAAAAAAAATCTCAAACCATATTTCTGGTTAAATTACATGAAATTGAATGCATGAAATATTAAGCATAGTTCCAACAAAATACCTTTATAATTCCTTCTTCCCCTGATTGGCAACGTCACCGTAAGCAGGATGAATAAAGACAATGAAACTGCAATGATTGTATGTTTTCGTGTCATTTGGGATTTTTCTCCTTCAAAATATTAAACAAGAACAGACTTCCCTCGCCTGCAGACATTGGCCGTTATGTTTAAGCAGATTGTGTTAAGCAAGATTGGGAGGAGTTGAGTAGGCAAGGTTTATTTTGTAAAGTGAATTAATCAACCACATACCATAAGTTAGAATGTTACATTCCGACTTACATATCATTACCCAGATCACTTTTTATCAACAGAAAGTATTCGGTTTTAATAAACTCCGGACTACAGAGCAACGTGAAGAATACCAATAAGAATATGATATTGAAATGTACATGTCATGGATTGCACAAAGTATAAGTTGTAAATTCATCATTAGGTCGAATGTTGTCTGATGTGTTTCATACCAAATGTAGACCATTCATTGTATCCTGTTTTTTTTAATCTATGGATTACTCTGTTTACCTCATTAATATTTAGGGCTCAAGGCGGATGTGAACGGTCAACAGAGGATACCTACTCCTCCTATGCCCCTGATCCTGCCTCTGGTATTTACAGGGGTCCGTGTTTTTATATATCATCACTTGTGTACACAGGAGTTCATATTTGCCCTACTCTATTTATCAGATTGATCATTGTTCGTTACATTCAATTCATGATAATGATAATATCCCGTATTAATAGGACTGCATCATTACTTATACATTACTAATAATAAAAGGGACAGTCAACAACCTATCATTGGGTCAAATGCTGACCGACGTGTTTCATACCGATTGTTAGGCCGTTCCTTGCACACTGATTTTGACTACGGTTGACTCCTTTTACCTGATCGAGATATAGGGCTCACGGCGGGTTTGGCCAGTCGACAGGGGATGCTTACTCCTTCTAGGCACCTGGTCCAACCTCTGATATATCCAGGGGTCCGTGTTTGCCAACTATCTAAATTGCATTGCTTATAGGAGTTATGAGATTGATCACTGTTCGTTATCTTCCCCTTTCATAGATCTATGCAACGAATCACGTTAGATGTTGATACGATAAAGAATCCTCACCATTAGGGCTGCAAGAGCCATGTATAGATCAGAATTTGTGGCACTTCACCTAAAGCTGGATATGTTTCTACATGAGTACAAAATTCTTGAGGAAGACGTAATGCAACAAACAAAACAAGAACAAAATGAATATTTACGGAAATACGAGGTTAAAATGTCATTTGCAAATTCACTTCAATGAGAATGTTTGCAATTATAATTTTTGGGGGATATGTTTATGTGTTTTACATCTCATCAAGAATTTTTTCACATATCGATATGATTGGTGATGATAAGGATGACGACGATGAAGATTGATTGTATATTGTTTAATGTCCCTCTCGAGAATTTTTCACTCAGATGGAAACTTCACCACTGCCAGCTGTGATACGGGCCTTCGGGTTTTAAGTTCTCATCCGAAGTACCGTCCCTTGCAGTCACCTCTTACTACAACATGAAGGGGTACTAAGGACCTACTCTAACCATTATGATCCATCTAATTCTCTTTGTGATTAAACGTCTCTATATGTGTGAAAGATATCGAGAAGGACGTTAAACAATATACAATCTTTGTGATTACATCCTGCATTAGTGCATAAAAAGAAGGAAAACTGGGCTGTCAATATGTGTAATGTGACTGCCCATTTAGTACGAAGAACGAAATATCGAGGTATAGTTCAGTCAACAACCGTTCATTAGCCCCTTGGACCATGCGTCACCTTGTAGATTTACATGAGATTATTTCTCCAACACGAGAGAAACCCTGTGTAGCGATTTTACTATTACGTGAGGCGTGTATCCTTCATTTCTATAAGTCCTATATATATATAGTAACGGATGGGGGAGCAATATGATGAATTAGATGTCTGGATGTCCATGGTTAAAGCAAATATACCATGGATAACCGAACCTTTCTACGACTAATTACAATAGCAGTCTTTGTTTGTATCTGTATCGTTGCATTTTTTCCGGAGGATGTACAAGGTAGTATGCATTATCCTGTTCGTGTTTGAAAAGTTACGCCTTTCGTTTCGACAAATACTTGTGGATGTTATTCTTTTGCCTTCCACTCCTACCTCTCTCAAGCCTTTCCTTTAACTCATTGTCATGGGTATATTTTCCCCATTGTTGTTATGGCATCGGTACTGGTACACAGCATTCTGTGAGCGACAGTTCAGTAAATGACCAAAAAATGAACAGTGATCAATCTCATGAATCCCATAAAGTATTACATATTGTGGTGTCATAAATTCCACAGACTGAAATCGTGCTATTTATCATTGCTGTCATTGTGTGACGTCATCATCGATTAGATTAAGTAAAGCCATCATAAGATGCGTACCAGAAACATCTTACATTTATGCAAAATGTAGTTATAATAGGCTGTTTAATGTCTTTGATATACTACATATATGTTTCTGAAACTCCCCGTGTCATTCTCTATGTAGAAATATTTAAGAATGATAATCAATTACAGGAACGTACGGAATCCGCCGAAGGAAATCTTACGGAATCCGCCGAAGGGCAACTTACGGAATCCGCCGAAGATTATCTCACGGAATCCGCCGAAGAGTATCTTACGGAATCCGCCGAAAGTGGCGTGGAGTCAGGAGGCGACACGGACTACGGAAGTTGAGATTTAAAATCCGATTCAGAAAGATACATCGTATTTTCAGAAGGTACTGTCTTTACACCAGTGAATGTTTATATAATCCAATGCATCTTGTTTAGAAACAATCGGAACAAACATTGCAAAAACCTATTAGTATAACAGCTTACTCCAGCAGCTACTTCTCTGTCGATGAAAATGATACCTGATCATGTTTACTGTGAATCTATACTTTTGGTGGGGCTAATATGATATGAAAAATAGCATATTTGTAGAATATCAATCGGAAGTGTAAGAGTTGCCGTTCTTTCCAAATAAGAGAATAATTGCACTACCCCCTGGTAACTCAGTTATATAATTTTTTTTTATCGTTATTACAGAATTAAAGGAATCGTGAAAAGGAAACATCGATATATAAAGAGGAAGATCATCAGAATCAAACGCCGCAAGTGAGTTTATTTTACAATATAACTTCCTTAAAGTTTGCCGATCCTTCGAGTCCTGAAAATTGCCATTGGTCTCCTTACTCATAGCTCCCATCCCTTCAGTCAATAGATATTGTATTTTGAAGTATTGTTTCCTATGGTATCCATTAATATCTCAAAGATACCACATATTTAATTCTTGATAGTTGTGTTATTACGAATACGAAAAGTGAATCTGACAGCATTCCAAGCCGAGTTCAAACTCTATGAAGATTAAGGTCATACACTTTACCAATACACTACCAAGTCATAAGAAATTGATGACAGCAATGATCAATCACCTAAATCTTATGAAGAATATAAAAAATAATGTAGGGTAAACCTGGGTCCCTGGAGAGAGCAGAGGTGAAATCAGATGTCTGGAAGTAATACGAATCTCCTTTGAATGATCATAGGCACCATGATTCCCTATTTTGTTATCTGGAAATACAAAGTAACCCAAAGTCAAAACCAGGCTGAAAATCAATCTAAGAATCGGTACGAAATGTGTCAGATAACATTCAATCTAATGACAGGTTGTGTTTGTAAATAAGATCACTACGGATAACTCCGTTTACCTGATCAAGGTATAGGGCTCCCGGCAGGTCAACAGGGGATGCTTACTCTTCTTGGGCACCTGGTCCCACTTCTGATACATCCAGGGGTCTTTGCCCAAATCGTAATTTTGTAATCCCTATAGGAGTTACTATACTACCTTATGTTCAATGTTCGTTATCTTGACCTTTTCCTCACTATACGAGTATAAAGTGCATTGGATATGTCATTAGAATATCCAATGAAATGTAATTTCAGAATCCCTGGTACGAACATGTAATTCCCGGGAGAGGGTTTTCAGAGTTTGCTGAAGGATATTCATCGTTAATGGCATATACATGTGGTTGTTTTAAGTTATAGCTTAGTAAACTGACCCATGGCAGGCATTACCGCTGCTTTCATTACTTTTTAAGGACCACCCAGTCTCCTATGGTGTATATACCATTGTCCAGTAAGATATAACTAATAAATATGTTACATAATCACTTGTATCAGAATTTGTTCAGAGATATGTATAGCATGAGATAAAGCCAGTTTTGACTCACTTGCTAGTCGTAACGTTTTGCTTGTCTTTAGGCGACCGGTCATCATTCACCAAACTACCAACAGACACATCCACTTCCACCACCACCACCATCAACACCACCACCAGTACCGCCCGAAGTGCAGTGGACGATGTGGTCGAAATGCGTATTGTTATAGAGGTCAACGTTGTGTCTGCAAACGGGGATTTAAAGGAAACCCCCTCAGAGGCTGTTCAAAAGGTAACGTGATATAATTCTAAGATGTATGCAAGGTGAAGATAACGAACAGTGATCAATCTCATAACTCCTACAAGCAATACAAAATAGATGTATCTATTGTTTGAAGTAGTGTATCATTTTGGACTTACCACTTCTTCATTTTGCCAGTAAGTCATTATGTAAGCAGGGACAGCATGTTAGCATCTGTATACATGATTTGAAACAGTAGAATACAGCTGTAACATCTGATATACCCTCGTATCAATGTATTCAAAGACGATTGTGAGTGGTAATTATAAGATATATGATCAGTTAATGCCATAATAAGATTAGAATTTGATAACATTTTTATTCTGTTGGGAACAATTTATTTCTAAACTTAATTTGTGCATTTCAAGGTATTTAATCATAAACATGAGACCCAGTTCATTTACATCCGGTCCTTAGCTGTGTAATTTTACTGCGATCATTAACACAATATCTGCAATGCAAAGTGTTTTGATTTTACGATATAATAGTTTAATACAAAGGGTTTTTCATACAATTCACTGCAATACTTACGATATGCCGAACAAGATTTACACCAAACACTAACTTGAATGGTGATTAAAGAAGATGCGTATAATTCATCTGCACATCATGTATAATTTGTACGTTCATGGAATTATGTTTCAGGTAATTAACTAATCATACCATCATTTGTCTTGTACATGTATATTTGTCACCTAAAACTCATGTTTTGTTCATTTATTTTTTCAGTGTACGCGCGTCCTTGTCGTCGTAAATGTGGAAGGAACGCCTACTGCAAGCGAGGAGTGTGTATTTGTAAATCTGGCTCTCATGGTAACCCATACTCCTCCTGTCTCAGAAACGGCTATTAGAAATAAAAGGAACATTTTCTCAATCCGTTTTATTTATGATGTTTAACTTTTTCCCATTTTGAAGGCATCTACCAAGGCACATGCTTTGGGACTAATACTTTTTCGACTGCAATATCGGAAAACTGACAGTAATGTTATGAGTATATGTACTCATATGTTTATCCATCAATATACCAATGTAGCATTTACTCATAACTTTTTATCCCAATTAATCCACCAACGCTCAACTATCACAAATAATCCACCAACGCTCAACTATCACAAATAATCAACGCTCAACTATCACAAATAATCCACCAACGCTCAACTATCACAAATAATCCACCAACGCCCAACTATCACAAATAATCCACCAACGCTCAACTATCACAATTAATCCACCAACGCTCAACTATCACAAAAAATCCACCAACGCTCAATTATCACAAATAATCCACCAACGCTCAACTATCACAAATAATCCACCAACGCTCAACTATCACAATTAATCCACCAACGCTCAACTATCACAATTAATCCACCAACGCTCAACTATCACAAATAATCCACCAACGTTCAACTATCACAATTAATCCACCAACGCTCAACTATCACGCAATCTATATTTGTGCAGAAACTTCCAACGTTGAAGGATCCGGGTTAGAATAGGTTCTCAGTACCCATTGATTGTCGTAAGAAGCGACTACATAAGCCAGTCCTTCAAGAATAAGACCGCAAACACCGAGGTCCTGTGTCAGAGCATATATGGCACGATAAAGATCTCTGCCTGCTCAAAGACTGTAAGCGTCGAGTATAGGTCTACATTTTACAGCCAATCACCGGTAACAAGTGAAAAATTCTCGAGTGGGACATTAGACAACTCAACTATCACAACAGCGACATTTGTCAACCAATTATCAACACTCAACTATCACGAAATCATTCTAGACACTCCATTACTATCGTTCACATTTGTGTGAAATACGTTTTGATGTTCATCATACAGAATACCGTTCAACAATAACAATAGATCCACAGCTTATCACTGATATTCATTTTCATTGAAAGTGTATTGCATGAATTTATGAATACGTTTTGATGCTGAAATGTACTGTTCTCGAGTTTTATTTATAATCTATATGTGATTTCGTGATAGTTAAGTATTAGTAGTTTCTGGACAAATGTCGATTGTCGATTGCGTGATAGTTGAGTGTTGATAATTTGTTGACAAATTAATCTATATCTACAGAGAGAAAGATTTGTCACTAAGGCCAGGCTATTCATTACACAATAATATTCCTATTAGACAATTTTCAAGCTTAAGAATTTGTTTTTCTACATTTGAGTCTACTTGTCACGATGTTATTGTTTCATACCATGATGGTGATAAAATGCCGTGAAACGTGAAGAGAAAGAACAGTGATCGATCTCATAAATCCTAAAAGGAACACAAATTAGAAAGTTGAGCAAACACGGACCCCTGAATACACCAGTGGTGGGATCAGGTACTTAGGAGGGTGAAGTATCCTCTGTCGACCATCTGTTTTTACATTCTGATATTGAGACCAGATCACTCTGCCTATCTATCAAGATCGAGGGCTCGTGTTGGGTGTGACTTGTCAACTGGAAATGATTATACCTGAATCTACCTCTCGTGTTTCAAGCGCCCATGCTCGCCTTCGTATAACTTCTTTCCCAAACATAATATAATCCTGTTTTGATAAGAATTGTTCCTCTTTTGCTAATATGTTTGATTGGATAATCTTCAAACAAACAGTTTTCCATTCTAGGATATTTTGTTCTTAGAAATCAAAGGTGAAGATAACAAACGGTGATCAATCTCATAATTCCTATAAGCAATACAAAATAGATAGTTGGGCAAACATGAACACCCAGACAAAACAGAAGTGAGACCAGGTGCCCAGGAAGAGTAAGCATCCCCTGTCGACCGGTCACACCCGCCGTGAGACCCACATTCTGATCAGGTCAATGGAGTTATCCATAGTCAAAATCAGTATGCCAAGAACGGCCTAACAATCGGTATGAAACACACCAGACAGCATTTGACCCAATGATAGATTGTATTGACGAACTAGATCGTCATAACGACCATAGAATTTGCGAATTGCTGACTTCAATTGAGACTGTTGAAACTCCTGTATCATCAACTTGGTTTTCAGTAGCTTGCCTCGATTTAATAACTGACTATAAACAGAACAAGCTCTTGCGTATCGAATCAGTTGAGATATAAACATCATATGCAGGTGATAATGGAATATTGCTACAGTCCCTAAAACGATGTGCTTTACCATTTTCCGTTTGTTCACCGTGCGTTCATCGTTCGCTCTCCGTGCGTTCACAAAGCTGTACATAAATATGGGAAGTTGACGATGGAGAAACTGAAATCATCCCGTTTGTCATACAGTTGAGTTGTCAGTTTGCCGTTAATGTCTACTTTCAATAAATATATCCATGTATGAAGCAGAAGTGAACGACTCTGTGGTGTCTTTTATTATTAACTCGCAGGAATAAATCGAATCGACATATGAATGAAAGTTATTATTGTTAATAGACAAAACGTCGTCGATATATCGAAATGTCGAATTGAAGGCCACAACAAGATAATTTTTCTTCTCACGCAGAAGTTTTTAAATAAATGCTGCTTCATATGAATGAGTAATATAAAGTGTTGTGATATTCCTATTTGTGTTATATACAGTATGACGCTCAAACACATATAGCCTACAACCTGGAATTGATGTATTGAATAAGCATTGTATAGGTACATTGCATGGTGTGCATGTACAAACTATGTGTCAGAGTTGTAACTAAAGATAGAAAAATAGCAGTAGAAGTCACCACCTTTGAGTGATTGTAGAAACAAACAATATCTGTCACGAAATTATGGAATGAATTTGTTTGTTTTACGTCCCTTTGAAAATTCTGTTTACGTCCTTTCAAGTCACTGCAATTTGCAGAAAAAATAGCATTAAACGTTACTGGCTTTTGATGATTTTGATTAAAAATTGTCACAAAATCAATGGAAAAATTGCATTGAGGAAACCTTACTTAACGTTACTATGATGTATTAACAAGGCTTTGTAGATAGGGTGTTGTGAGCTATTACAGACACGAAACTCAAAATATCTACTCGATGAGTGTTCTAATTATTTCCTAGAGACAAGGGGCAAAGAGAAATGTCAGGAATACATGTACTTCACGAGACTCTAAACATACAATGCGCTTCATTTGAAGAAAAATGTACACTGAAGGGTGTTTTGTTAGTTTTTCTCTATCCCATTTCGCTTCAGAACACCATGGGACATTTCAGCAGTGGAACAGGATTCAGCTTGTAGGAAAATGATAAAAAAAATCAGATCGTTATATTTATCATACTGGTTTACGAACTAAATAGCGAGAAAGACAAGAACGTGTTCCAAAAAGCTACATTGAACGAAATTCACCATGTAGAATATAGGATACAAAGATATGATAGCAAAGTCGATGATGTTGCTGTAGAATGAAGCTAATAGAATCATTTGTTATCACAAGCGAAATTCCAAAGAGGAGAAGAGAGGAATGTTATCTCTGAGGCGGATTTTTCCTATCGCAGAGAAGATTAAAATATTTTCATATATCATCCATAATTAGTTTATTGAAAATTCACAATTTGAACTCAGATGCGAAAACATTAAGGCAGCCAGAAAAGAAAGAAAGTGAAGAAATCGAACAATGATCAATCTCATAACTCCTATAGTGAATACAAAATTCAGAGTAAGGCAAACACAGACATAGTGGACATACCAGAGGTGGGATCACGTGCCTAAGAAGAGTAAGCATCCCTTGTCAACCGGTCATACCCGTTGTGAGTTCTATACCGTGATAACATAAACGGTGCAATCCGTAGTTAAGACAGGTGCAACCAACGGCCTCAATTGGTATGAAACATGTTCGACAGAATTTTCTGCAATATTTTAAAGGAATTCAAACTTTAGGCGTCAACATGGTGCAACCTTAACTTTCATTCAATGGTGCTAACGGCAAGTGAAGAACTCAAGTTTATGACAAATGGGATGACTTCAGCTTCTCCATCGTCATATTCTCATATTCATGTAGCAATAATCCATTATCACTTCCATATGATGTTTATATTTCTCAATTGATTACATACGTAAAAGCTTGTTCTGGGTATGATCACATTTCTAAAGCGAGGTAGGCTACTGCTAATGTACATAGTTGTTACAGGGTTCAACAGTCTCGTTTAAAGTCAGCATTTCGCAAATTCTATAGTCGCTATAACGATCTACTTTGCCAAAACAACCTATCATTGGGTCAAATGCTGTCGGACGTACTTGATACCTATTGTTAGACCGTTCTTTATACGCTGATTTTGATTACGTATTACTCCGTTTACCTGATCAAGATATATGACTCACGGCGGGTGTAACCGGTCGAAAGGGGGATACTTTCTCTCCATAGACAAATTATTCCACCTGGTACATCCAGGGGTCATTGTTTCCCCGACTCTTAATTTTATATTCCTTGCAGGGAGTTATGATATTGATCGATGTTCATTATTTTATTCTTTCCATAATATATTTTGGACTAATGGGATCAATATTGAACCGGACCAGTACATACAAAATTATAGCATCCTACACCGTTCTTCCTAAAACTGTTGACAAAATATAACGTCTCTACATCTCGTTTTTCACAATATCATAAGACTAGTAATTTTCTCACTTTTAAATCAGTTATCAACACACCACAAACGAAGTAATTTTCATACAGTTTGGAGATAATGTTTAACCACCATTATTTTTTCCTTTGATAATGCAAAAGGAATATTTTTTCACTCTTCAGACAAAAATGTAAATCCACTATTGTTCAAATGTTGACAAAATATAAAGCAACGATACCTAGTCTCTATAACACAAGTGTTTATAGTCTAAGTAAGCTACACCATTTATAAGTTATTAATTTTGACGAGCTTCAAATGGTACAAAGAAATTGACTTATGTGATGAAAGCCGAATATAAATTAAAATATCAGTCTATGGAATATTTTTAAACATATGTTCATATTTGGTGTGCCGTTCTTGAAGTAATACAGCTTTAACAATAGTTACAGGATGAACTGATGTCAACTCTATTATTGATAGTCTACTGGGAAATGGGTGAATTTGAACAAGAAATTGTTAAGTTTGTCATAATTGATTTGAGGTATAAAAATTGCTAGCATCGTACGGAAATCTAATCACTCCCCTACGCTTAACTAGCGCTTAATTAGATTAATTAATTAATTGCTTAATTAGAGCAGAATACAATAGATTTGCCGCCCTTAATGATGGAACAAAAAAGAAAATATTACTACAGTATGATAGTATTATAATTCCATCCTGAATGCCGCCTTCTGGTAAAAGTTTTAAAAGTGTATTAATGTAAAACACTAGAATATGTCCGCCATGAACATTGACCGCTACCAAGAATGAGAAACACTGCATCGTGATTTCTGATTGGCTGAAGTCCAGCAACCTAGGAAAAATAAAACTTTATGTTCACCTGTTCGTGTCGTCAATGAAAGGTGAAGATAACGAACAGTGATCATTCTCATAACTCCTACAAGCAATACAAAATAGACAGTTGGGCAAACACGAACCCTGGACACACCAGAGGTGGGATCAGGTGCCTAGGAGGAGTAACCATCACCTGTGAGTTATCCGATACTGAACAAAAATGAATTGGGAATTTCAAAAACTGATAGGTTTATTGCTCTATCGGTCACTCAATGATGTTGCGCGCCTCTACTCATTTTCTATTATCTTCCCCGCCGTAATTGTGAACCACAATCACGATCTGTAATAACATGTTTTCAGAGTCAGTTTCTGTGTGTGATATATTAAACACAATCTTGCGTCTCTAATAAGTTTTAACTAGATCTTGCATTCTAGCTGCATACAAAAATGGCCAACCATTTATCCATTCTTAGGATTTAGTAGCCAGTCTCGACGTTTAAATGTATTACATCATATGATAAAACAATGATTGACATTTGTTGCTGTCAATACGGTACTCTGACTTTTCTCTAAATATAATATTCACCTCCGGGCTCGGTGATTATTGTACTCCTGAGGTATCTAAAGAATCCTATTGATCACAAATATGTCAATAATGGAATAACTTATAATACGTCCGCCCTCAGTGGAAAATCTAATATAAGAAATCACGCCATCTTTGTAATTCGAACAAGTCAAATATCGTTCATGCATATTTAATTGGTAAATATATCCACCTTGTACACGGTGTTTGATCGCCCCGTTAATCGATGTGCTACGACGCATGTCAATGGACGTATCAAAGCTCTATATTCAGTCCATCCAATACATTCTGTCTTTTGATTTCAATTTGTCTCACTGTACAAAAATAAAAAAAACAAGAACGAGTGGGATGTCGATATGTGTAGTGTGAGAGAACCAAGGGGTCTGTACATAGGTTAGTGAAGTGTTCATGCATAGTTTAGGCAATAACCGTTCATTAGCCCCTTGGCTCACACCAACTTGCTGATTTACATGGGATTATGTTTCCAACATGAGATACACCCTGTCTTATGTTTCATTATTACATGAAGCGTGTATCCCTTGTGCTATAAACCCTATATATAAAGTAGCAGATGGGGGAGCAATATAACGAAATAGGCGTCTGGATGTCCATGGGTAAAACAAATACACCATGGATAACCGGACCTTTCTACGACTGATCACACTAGCCATCTTTGTTTGTATTTGTGTTGTTGCATTTGTCCCGGAGGATGTAGAAGGTAAACACTAAACAGTTATGTAATGTACTTCAAATTCTGTATAGAGCGAGTTGTGTCCTTTCAAACCAAAATTACTAGATGCTGTTACAAGTTTGAAAGATTCCGCTCCGAAAGAACACATGAAATTGGTTTGTCATAAGGATACATTTGTTTATGAAGTTAATCACAAGGTTTAACTAAAATATGACTTGTTATATACTTTAAGATTCTTATAGCTTTAAGAGTATCTAATAAGGGTTTTAGTGTCATCTAAACTTTACTAATGTTGTGCAAATGAGTCGGGCTCGGGTCATTTGAAGACAAACGTCACAATTTAAGCGCACACGTCTTGCAAAATATGTCGACGGTAGAGGATGATTATTAATCCGAGGCATCATTACTCATCCCAGGCACCTGCCCTATAAAGATTGCACCATACTCATACTTAAGCTCACTCATGTTTGTTTTGAAGACAACTCTGAGCAAACTCCAAGTCGTGAAATCTTGAGCATGTACTCCATTTGAGTACGAGAATAATTTCATAAAAGTTGTATAACCTTTACTATTGAGTATGAGTACGATTTAGAGCACGTTTTGAGTTTGCGTATGAAAACGTGCTCAAAAAAGTTTTATAACCCTCAGGTCTGAACCCACCACTAGTATGGCCAGGGATCCGAGTTTACCCTACTCTTGATTTTGTATCCTTTATAGGAGTTACATGTATGAGATCTATCACTGAATGATATCTTCCCCTTTTTATCTCATCAAATCATGACAATTTCTCACCATCAGTTCAAAATATATTGTGACCGGTCGACAGGGGATGTTTACTCCTTCGAAGCAACTGATCCCATCTCTGATATGTCCAGATGTCCATGTTTATTCTTATCTAAATGACTTATTCTTTATAGGATCTATGAAATGGATCACTGTTCGTTATCTTCATCTGTTCTTTAAAATTTCCATTTACCAATTATTTAAATGAAATTGCTCTATTCTATGATAAAACGTTTTCTTAAAACTATTTACTTCCATTTATCACCCCCGCTAGGAGTTACTTACAATATGTGGAACATGATCATCAATTTTCTAATACATTACTTTCAAGTCATATTGCAATGACACAATGTCGTGGCTTCCTAGCATTGCTGTTCCTTTGTTTGATGTTATAAAGCCCCTTACCGGGTGACGATGTCTTTAAATGGTATGTTTAGTCTTTGGTCTTCCCGCTTTTTATCTCATTGAAGACGTTCCCAGTATGCAGGGTATTTTCCCGTTTGTTTTACTCCTTGTTCCCTTTAGGTACATCTGTGTCAATAGACAAAATACTGCAAATGCAATTGTATCCTCCTCATCCATATTGTTGTTGTTCATTCAACACATTGAAACTTCATATAGTGTTACTTTAATATTAGATAGTCTATTGTGTAAATATATAACAACTGTGTTATTGCAGATTAAGCGATTGATGTATTGAAAAGTAAACTTGTAGGAGCCTCTTTCATTCTTTCCATCTCTCTCTCTCTCCCATCTTAGGCATCATAAAACTTGCTTTCAATGGCGATGGAATTTTCTCCATGCCGGCGCAATTTACACAGTCATTGAGAATGGAAATGGGATATATTCATTTTACTTACGTTTAAGAGGATCCTACAAGAACACGCTGCATTTGAAATATTCTATCAAAATTGGTTGCAGGATCTTACGCAATCCGACGAAGGAGACCTTATGCAATCCGTCGTAAGGGATATTACGATATCCGTCGAAGGGGCTCGGGAAGTTACACAATCCGCCGAAGAGGAAGCTACGCAATCCGCCGAAGAGGAAGTTACACAATCCGCCGAAGAGGAAGCTACGCAATCCGCCGAAGAGGAAGTTACACAAACCGCCGAAGGGGATCTTACGGAATCCACCGAAAGTGGTATGGAGTAAGAAGACAATACGATCATAAAATACGAAAACGGGGACTACGATTTAGAAGGCGAAGACGGCGACGACGAGGATACGGAAGGCGGAGGCGGAGAAGACGAAGATACATCAGGTATCGTCTTTAAACCAATTAATGTTTACATTATCCTAGCTATCTGAAGACAGAAGATTGTAGTTTTGAAATTATCTAATGTTCAAGATACTAGGGCTTAAAGCGGGTGTGACCAGTCAACAGTGGATTCTTACTCCTCCTAGGCACCTGATTCCACCTCTGGAATATCCAGGGGTCCTTGTTTGCCCTACTCCTGTTTGGTATTCCTTATTGGAGTTATGAGATTGACCACCGCTCGTTATCTTCACATTTAAATTCATCGATTATTGTAACTTTTTTGGAAGCTAATTTTGTGATCTGATTAAAAAGGATTGTCTACTAGGTATAATCCTATATCATGAATCTATTCATTGAGTAATTGCGTTTATGGATAAATACATAACATAAAAACAACATGATCATTTTTGTACTTGTCGTTCTGTATTTACAGAAATTTAAAACAATTTAGATATATATTCCGTACTTTGCCTCAGAGTTAGACGCGTACGAAGGACAGTTAGATACCCAGTGAGAAGAGTTCGAGTACCGGTGAGGAGAGTTCGATACCCAGTGAGAAGAGTTCGAGTACCGGTGAGGAGAGTTAGATACCCAGTGAGAAGAGTTCGAGTACTCGTGAGAAGGAGAATTACAGTCAAACCACCTGTAATCAAGTAAGTGCTTTATAATTGAACATGTACATACATTACTGGGTGATGTGTTTCAGAATATATTTCAATGATAGTTCTTACGCTTAAGATTGTATATGCATCGAAATCGTATATTTGTCCTGAAAATTGTTGTTCATTCTTTCGACGATTTTTAAAGAGACTTACTGACAATAAGGTCATGAATTTTGAGTGTTAATATCTACAGCATGGGTATGAATGAAAGAAAAGAAATATATGTCTGATAACACTAAAGCAGTGTTTCAGATTGTATTCATGTAAAGTCCAAAGCTTTACCGCTACATAAACTGTGCAGTTCAGCGATTGTATTTATATATTCATGTGCAAATTATTATGTTGCTTTATGTATATCATTATTAAATACAATGGAGTGTCTTTCAATTCAAACACCAATATCACGGAGTATGTCCATTATGGTTTATACCAACACCTACTGAAAATAAAGGGGTGTACAAAAACGTTTCTCAAGTTTAATAGAATTTGCACAAATGCATTCTTCATACCTACGACGCATTGATCAAATCAAGTTTATGCAGAAAAATATGGGGAATGTTCCCTCGTATGCGTCGAACGTAGCAAGGTTGGCTCTTGACGTAAAGGTTGTTCCATTTCCTTCCAAATATGTTCTAGAAGTTTCATCATACACATACGTCAATGTTCCGTTCCCCGGCACGACGGTAAGCCCAAACACAACCGTCACTGCTGTTGAGATGAAACCTCAACTCGTCCGTAAACAGAACTTCCGCCCAATCTCTGTTATTAAAACACCAATGCTACATTACGCTAACCTCGTAATACGGTGACGTCAGAGTAGAACAGGGTGAATAGCAGGACGTCGAGGACGGATGTTGACGTCTTGTAATATGTTTCTTATGGTACGAGGACTTATCCGGCGGTGACCAGGGATGCTTCTAGCAGTCAAAGAGGCCAATTGGAATTGACTAAGCAAATGTGACGTCCGCACATACGCATCTTGCCGACGTGACGTCACACACTGGCGTCCTGATTAGGTCCCAAACGGTGCCGGTTTGCTGATACCGTCTCTATAAAGCATTTATATGAACTCTTAACTGCCTCGTCACGGTGCTTAGAGACACCCCAGCTTCTAATAGCACGCAAATGATCATTTTCAACCATGCGAGGTATCTTTCAATCAAACTTTTATTCCAAAAAACCAACGCTTTTCTGTTTCAATACATTGAATACTGTCAACGAATGAAAAGTGAAGGCAAGACATTCTAATCGATCAATAACCACGTAACATTTAGGCTCGAAACTCTAGAAAAGCATGACGTGGTCATTAAGGCAAATCGAACGCGATATTTAACAAGTTGAGTACTCAAACACGCATTCAGTGTATTAAACCGTGCTTAAAAGTATTAAGAGCGATCAAGGAATATTTTTATGTTTCTTTTTAACTTTTAAGTATACACGGTTTCTTTTTACCGCTATTATATATATTGTAAGATATGTACAACTTGAAATAAACTCTGTTTTGAAAAACCTGTTCATAATAACAGCGGTACAAATCACCTGTTCTTAGTAAAACCGGTACAAATCACCTGTTCTTAGTAAAACCGGTATGAATCACCTACTCTTATTAACACCGGTAAAAATCGTCTGTTCTTAGTAACACCGGTACGAATCACTTGTTCTAAGTAACACTGATATGAACCACCTGTTCATAGAAACATTGTTACGAACCACCTGTTCTTAGATAGACTGGTACTAAACGTTTTCTGTCTGTAGACGACCTATCAACAAACACCTGCACTACCACGTCCACCACTACCACTACCACCAGTACCGCCCTCGGTATCTTCCACCGTACTTACCGGCAAACTGCGGAGGACGATGTGGTCGAAATGCGTACTGCTACATGGGTCATAGATGTCTGTGTAAACGGGGATACCGGGGGAACCCCCTCAGAGGATGTTCTCCAGGTCACGTGACATTTCGTTCATTTTTATCTCTTGTTTGAATAAGTGTCTTTTTGTATTTCACCGTTATTGCAGATATTACCTGAAAATGAAAGATGGAGTCAATTCATCAACACATGCACATTCATGCAGATGAGGACTAACGGACTTTGAAATGTTAGATATAGTATAGTGGTATTATATCAAGCTATTCAAAAAGTGTATTAAACATATATAGTTGGTGAATTGTAATGGTAACTTTTTCCACATGAATGTGTTGCAGTTGTTAACGCGCGTATGAATATTGATAAATATAGTACATCTTTTTCAACGGCAATGAATTTCACAATAAATGAAAGTAGAATACATGTAAATACATAAAGGTATGAACGCGCTTCGTGAAATATGCTGGCTTGAAGCGTCGCATTTCATACATGAATGTGCTTCCAAAAATGAAATCTATTTCACAACCATAAGAATTCAGTAAAATTATGTGGTACTGTTGTCACGGAAGTTATACATTCATTAGATCACATGACTTTATTAGATATGCACATGTTGAACTGAAACGTCTCACTTGTTTTCCATTAAGAAAATACAGAATTACTTCCACATCAGGCCTCTTGTATCAATTTTCTGTCTGTATCATTTAACAGGTGGCGGGCCTTGTGGAAATAAATGCGGAAAGTACGCCGTCTGCAAATCTGGAAAATGTTCTTGCAGAAAAGGTTATTATGGAAACCCTATGGTGGCTTGTTTCCGAGGTAAGCACGACAAAGGGATGTGTACATCGTTTATCTACGTTAACTAAATAGGTAGCTGGAAAACACTGATACGTCATCATACAAAAGGCTTTTAATCTACATTCTGATAGACTTCTGCTATAGAAAAGACGGCTTTTATCACGAGAGCACATTCTGCGTATAATCATTATTTTAAATCGAGGTGGGCTACTGATAAATTAGTTATTGGAGTTTCAGCAATCTCGCTTAAAGTCAGCCTTTCGGAAATTCTATCGTTGTTATAATGATCTAATTCACAAATACAATATGTCATGAGGTCGAAGTACGTGCTTCGTACCCATTGTCAGGCCGCTCTTTACATATCAATGTTGACTAAGGATTACTCCGTTCACCTGATCAAGATATAGGAATCAGGACAGAGGTGACTGGTCGATGGGAAATGTTTTCTTCTCTTAGGCTTTTGATTCCACCTCTAGTATGTCCAGGGGTGCAAATTTGCCCTTCTCTTAATTTTGTATTCGTTGTTGGATTTATGAGATTGAACATTGCTCGTTATCTTCACTTTCTTCGTCCAATTTCGAAGCTCCATTAGATATCAATGACAGACAAGATTTGAGACAGTTAATGTCATGTGATAGTGATAATCAGAATCTTGTTTATTTGCATTCAAAAATGCAATCATAAGGAAAGTCACAGAATTCGTTGTTGTAATTGATTTTAAATGCTGACTGCCCTGAGACAAAATGCTTATACAAAAAAGGTGAAGATAGCGAACAATGATCATTAATCCTATTAAGAATACACAATCATGAAAAGAACAAAGCCGGAACCCTGGAAGCACCAGAGGTGGGATCGGTTGTCTAGGAGGAGCAAGTATCCCCTCCTCCCCATCCTGTTGACTCTTGTAAGAGAGACACAATGTTGATATCACTATAAGGAGTGGTTCTTGACGTTTAAAAACTTTTACTGATCAACGATAAATGCATAAATTCAGCATCCACTGCATAACGTTAATCTATCTCAAGTATTTTGTACGTATGTAAGGAAATAAAATTATGCTAATTCCAATTAAAATCTTATTTAACTAATACAAATAAAACAAAATGTGCTTCGAAAACTTGCATTCAGATTTCTGTTTTAATTCGTTTATCATTGAAGCTAGCTGCAGAACTGTAGCTCTGTGAAAAAATATTGGGACAGGTCAGAAAGCTACAGATCCACCCCTTATAAAAACCATCGATTTACGGCGCACAAAAAGCTGCTCACGGTTGTGGCTTCATACCGTTGTATTCTTGTGTTGCCGTCTCATAAATTTAATATTTAAAAAATCCTAATATATATCCCTATCATACGTGTGTCCAAACATACCTTTATATATACATTAGAGCCTCATACGACCCCAACAATCACATCTTCAAATGATTTCGTTTGTTGACGTAGCCATGTTAGGTAACCAGTCAATTTAAACTCCATTGTTCACTATTGGTATCTATTCATAAATTTGGTTACAGGTTATATATTTGTTCCTTATTTATTATAAACACTGATGATTAATCGAAATTTAAAAATGTAGTTTATCTAAAGGTAAAAAAGGAATAAGGAATAAAGACCGCACCAGACTAATGAAACCGCGTAGCCGTGTGTTTACCTATTCTAATAATTAATATTTAACTAAATTTAGATGATTTATTATCTAAAACATTTAACTGGAAATATTTGTGGGGATATTAGTTCACATCTAGACGTCATTGGTGTAAGTATGGAAATGAACCGGGATTCGAATTGACTGGTTACCTAACATGGCTACGTCAACGAATGAAAACATTAAAAGATGCTAGTTTTTTGGGTCGTATAGGGATCTAAAGTATACTTGAAGGTATGTTTGGACACACGTGTATTAGAAAAATGTGTAAGGAATGTTTTTGTATTAAGACAAGAATACAGCGATACAAGGCCTCGGCCGTGCGCATTTTTGTGCGCCGTAAATCGAATGTTTTTATAAGGGGTGGATCTGTAGCTCTCTGATCTGTCGTAATGTTTTTTTTTCAGAAAGCTACAGTTCTGCTGCTACATTTAAGCATATTTGGAAAATAAATATGAACAACTTCAAGGGCAGTAACACTTAAACTGTACTTCATTAGGGAGATTGATTGATTTGTTGTATATTGCTTAACGTCCTTCTCGAGAATTTGTCACTCATATGGAGACGTCAAGATGTCAAATTTAGGCCTATGTTCGGCGCTTATGGCATTTGAGCAGGAATGGATCTTTAGTCGTACCACACCTGCTGTAACACAGGGCCTTGATTTCTGCGGTCTCATCCGATGGACCGCCCCATTTAGTCGCCTCTGACAAGCAAGGGGGTACTGAGGACCTATTCTAACCCGGATCCCCACGGGATCCAAAATGTCGGAAGATAATGAAATAATTATTTGTATTTCATATAAGCTTGAATAAAACTATTACATTTTTTTCATATTTATACAAGGATACGTCTGTAAGCGGGGCTGTGGTGTGAACGCTGCGTGTGACAGAAGGACGGGGAGATGCAAATGTAAACCTAAATTCATAGGGAATCCTCACGTGCGATGCATATCATGTAAGTGTTGTAACAGATAGTTAATATCGATATTATTTAATAAAATCAGCACACCTTCATAATATCGAGAAATGCTTAGTGTTCCACAAATACATATATATTGGCATAAATCTTAAATGCTCCACATTTTGTCAGTATTTACACGACACAGTTAACAAATTCTTTACATGTGTCATCGTCACTCGTTTTATGGTTATGACGTCATCAGTTTACTTTCATATTCATCAGACACTTTCATATTTTCTTTGCATGGTTCACTTCATGTATGAATAAAACAGAATCAAATCAATATAAAGATTTTCCTCCATCAAAAAATTACCTGTAAATGAAATCAGAATTAGATATGAATACTTCGTGGCATGCTTATTCCAAGTATGACGTCACATTGTTTTGGGTTTATTATTTTTTTTATCCCATCAAAAATTTCCATGACCTGCCTTAAGGCATCCACGTAAAACACATTGCTTGACTATTTTACGCTAATAAATTTAAATGATAGCGAGTACAGCTATTGCTATTAATAACACGTTTATTGTGTAAGAGTTAATCAGTTTGGACAACAATTTTATCTTCCTTTTTTTCGTACGAGTCACATGACCCACACAAGATGGCACTGTACCACATCTGCACAACTCGTACTAAGACTTTTGCAGTGATATAGACTTGAAGAACAGTGCATTTAGGCTTTTCCAATAACACTACGAAATTACATGTTGTTAGATAAATTTAGATATCTAGGTAATGTCAAGCTGCTACAGACTGTGATGTTAAACCACGAAATATTTCAGCATCAACTGATCTTTATATTTCCAGTTTAAAAACATAAGCAATATGACAAACATTATATCGATTGCTTTATAATTCAATCATTTAATGAATATGTGGAACAGTGATTTCAATAGTTTCCTTTCCACCATGCACGATTAGGCAGAAACACGTAAACAACCATGGATGAAAATGTTGTATTTAGAGCCCCTCCCCTTTTTTCAACACTAAGATTGCTAGCATATATAGATGAAAAAAAATGATTTGGCTACTAGTTGACTTTCACACGTATTCCCCATATTTTGAAACATGGATGAAACTATAAATCTCAGCAATACGTGTCACTTCACTTCAGTAGGTTAGCACGTTGACTGCTAAACTGGATTCCAGTCCGGCAGGGTTTTTTAAAAAAAATTCAGATTACATTCTACTAAAGCTGCATTTTTCAATGAATGAAGTAAATTTAAAAGGTTTCAATTTCAAAATATTGTTGTACATATCCTCCACTTTTCATCCATACCAAATTTCTCTGGTGTAGCATTTCTCCTTATATATCTACATTGTTGAGTAATCTTTGGGATTGCTGTTCTTCAGTGTATGGTTGTACTGGAGGTTGTGGACCCAATGCCGTGTGTAAGAGTCGGGCGTCACGTAAATTCTGCGCCTGCAAGCCGGGCTATGGCCCCAACCCAGTAGTCGGATGCAAACCAGGTAATTTAGAAATACTATCTCAGATGTTAGAAGGACACTGAATTTTAATCTCATGACAGTCAATAAAGAAAACTAGACGTGTTCCGCTGTTGTTACGTCAGAAATACAAAAGGGGAACGAAATCTGCAAAATGAATTAACTTAAATGTGACGTGAGTTATTTTCATTTCAGTCCCCGGATGTGTTCGAAAATGTGGATTAAACGCGTACTGCAATGCGCTCGCGCGAAAATGCGTGTGTCGGCGGAACCACGTGGGCAATCCATACATCAGGTGTAGACACAGTGAGTTTGTGATGAATTATAAGTCCATTCCTACACAAACATAGGACTGGTCGTTAATCGTAAAGTTTAACATCACCATTAAGTGACGAGTCCTTGACATTGTTAAATCGTGTGACCTATTAACCCTTGAGAGTGTTCTTAATGATATCTACCATTACAAGACTCAGCACTTGGATGAAGTGATGCACTACAGCTCTGTTTCATGTTTTCTTCAGTTTACTCGCTGCCGTGCGGTGGAAAATGCGGAAAGAATGCCTATTGCAGAAAAGGAGTGTGCATCTGTAAATCCGGTTGTCATGGTAACCCATACTCAAACTGTGTCCGAAAAGGTTAAAAGAATTAAAAGTTGCGGCGAAATCCATTTTTATCATCATTATTTTCATTGTGTAGTATCACGGGGCAGAAATAAAGTGTGTCAGTAAGGTACATGCCATGTACATGAAAGGTGAAGATAACGAACAGTGATCAATCTCGTAACTCCTATAAAGGTGAAGATAACGAACAGTGATCAATCTCATAACTCCTATAAAGGTGAAGATAACGAACAGTGATCAATCTCGTAACTCTTATAAAGGTGAAGATAACGAACAGTGATCAATCTCATAACTCCTATAAAGGTTAAGATAACGAACAGTGATCAATCTCATAACTCCTATAAAGGTGAAGATAACGAACAGTGATCAATCTCGTAACTCCTATAAAGGTGAAGGTAACGAACAGTGATCAATCTCGTAACTCCTATAAAGGTGAAGATAACGAACAGTGATCAATCTCACAACTCCTATAAAGGTGAAGATAACGAACAGTGATCAATCTCATAACTTCTATAAAGGTGAAGATAACGAACAGTGATCAATCTCATAACTCCTATAAGCAATACAAAATAGATAGTTGGGCAAACACGGACCCCTGGATATACCTGAGGGTGTGATCAGGTGCCTAGGAGGAGTAAACATCCCCTGTCGATCGGTCACACCCGACGTGAGTCATATATCCTAATCAGGTAAACGGAGTCATTCGTAGTCAAAATCAGTGTGTCAAGAACGACCTAACAATCGGTATGAAGCTATATGTAAATGTACATGATGCATATTTGTTTTTCATGTTTTGAGTCACAAGCTGTGACAATGCCAATTGCTATTCTAAATTAGGAGCACTGTGATCTACTTTTCGGTTGTGACACCCCCCCCCCCCCTCATGATGCATCAACCGACCAAGTTTTATAGTCCTAGGTCTCACAATGGGAAAGATGTGATCGTGCACGTTTTGTGTATGTACATGTATGGTCACAAAATTTCAGAAAGCCAGTAGCATATATTTGAATCGTGACAAAGCCCCTCCCTTTAAAAGTAGGTCAAAAGATCAAACATCACTGTGTCACAAAGTATTGCCATAAATAATATATGCACAAAATATGAAAGCCCTACCTGAAACATATGTTCTGAAAAGTAGATCAAACTCAAGAGTTCAAAGTCATAAGGTCAAAGGCCACCATATGGAATGAAAGATCTTGCCATAAGAAATTTATATACAAGGTATGAAAATAGGTCAGGACATATCGAATAGGTCACATCTTTAGTAAGTAGGTTAAACTTCCAGATCAAGGACCCAAGATCACACATCATCGGATCACATCAAAGGTCTTTCTGTCAAAATGTATATACAAAATATTAAAGTCCTAGCTTGAATAGTTGAAGAGATATTCCTATAAAATTTTCCTCCCTCTCTCTCTCTCTCTCTCTCTCTCTCTCTCTCTCTCTCTCTCTCTCTCTCTCTATATATATATATATATATATATATATATCAATATATAAAAGTTTGATCCCATATTCTGGCCCCACCCTACCCCCGGGGACTATGATTTGAACAAACTTTAATCTACTCTTATGTCAGGAAGCTTTGTGTAAATTTCCACTTTTATGACACCGTGGTTTTTTAAATTGAGAAGACGATTGTTAAACATGTTCCCCAATATATCTGAATGTAAAACTTTCATCCCCTATTGTGGCCCCATCCTACTGACGTGGACCATGATTTGAATAAACGTTCTAGTTCAGGGGTTCTTGAGAGGCTTTCAAATGATTTCTCGTTATACATTCGCATTTAAAACTTTGATCCTCTATTGTGTCTCACTCTACCCCCGGGGGCCATGGTTTTAACAAACTTGAACTGCACCCTCTCAGAAAACGTTCACGTTCTTGGGAAAAAGATTTTCAAAATGTTTCCTACATGTTCACATTTAAAACTTTAATCCCTTACTGTGACCCACCCTACCACTGGGAACCATGGTTTTTACAAACTTGAATCTGCACTGTATCAAGAGTCTTTCATGTAAATTTCAACTTGTCTGGCCCAGTGCTTCTTGAAGAGAAATCTTTTAAATGACTCCATCATATTTTTGCATTTTCGTGATTATATCCCCTTTGAAGGGGACATGGCCCTTCATTTGAACAAACTTGAAAGTCCTTTAACCAAGGATGTTATGTGCCAAGTTTGGTTGAAATTGGCCCAGTGGTTTTGGAGATGAATCGAAAATGTGAAAAGTTCACAGGCAGACAGACGACGGGTGATCAGAAAGCTCACTTGAGCTTTCAGCTCCATTGAGCTAAAATATGACTCGGACACACACAAAAATAACGAATGGATGTATAAAAAGAAACATAGTTGAAGCTCGTCGTTGTTGTGTACAATAAACGGTATTACGTCACGGCTTTAGTAGCAGAATAATGACCACTGTGTTTGGTTACGTATACAAAGTTTATTTCTGAGTTTCCAACATCTTTTTCTCTTCAAACAAAATACTCAATTATCGTATCTTCAAATATAAATGTCCAATCATATTCAATCAAGCAACGCTCAACTAACACGCTATCTTGATATTTGTGCCTAGTGTACAAATATCAACTTATGCTCAACTAATACAGTCGATATTTGTACACTAGGAACAAATGTCAACCAACGCTCAACTAACACACTGTCGTTATTTGTACAATATAAACAAATAGCAACCAACGCTCAACTAACTCACTATCGACATATGTACACATGATTATGAAATGCCAATACTATATACATAAATAGTGCATGGATGCAGTCAAAAACAGTATTTCTTACAATACACTTGCATAGAAAATAAATATCATGAAGAAATAAGGTTTGGAATGAAATTATGTAGTCTGTTGTTGACATGCGGATTATATCTTGCACATATGTTGTTGTCACAGCGGTTCTTTATGCATCGTTTGTTTAGTTCAATTGATGATATAAAACATCTGAATTTATTTATGAAAACGCAACGATCGCACATCATTCTAAGTCATCATCAATGCACCTCGACACATTCATAAATATATATATAAAATTTAATAATACAAAAACACAAAAATTGGAATTCTAGAAAGACAAGCATATATAGAGACAAGGACCCCTAGCTAATGTCAGCTTTTTCTACCACACAGGGATACACAATAATTAGGTCAATCTTCCTCTTAGGCAGCTTGGGCTACTGACACATGCGGAATGTTTGAGCGAGACAACAACAAGATTGCCCTATAGATTGTATTGTTGTATATTTCCTCAACAAGGAGCATCGTTGTCACGTTATCATTCGAATCATTTGTCGACTTGATAGAGCATTATACACAATGTTTGATCTCCATTTTCGTGACGAGTCAAATTCACACTGAGATGCTCAAAGTTTCAGGGGGATCTGAACTGTTTAAATTGGTTTTCATCAGAACACCCGAATAATACGATCACCTTGACAGAAGACGTGAAATGTAACATGTTGTTAACACTGTTAAATACGAAACTAACACACTGAAGTCCGTGTTAGCTCCGTTCACTCCTCGAGTGTTCATTGGGTTTGGTGGTAGAGTTGATTCCTCCTCCTCCTCCACTTTGAATAAAATCCTGTCGATGATGTGGATGATGCCATTGTTTGCCAATATGTTTGATTGGATAATTTTCGACTGCACTCCCTTCCATTCGAGAGTAATTTCTAAGAAAACAAATAGTTTAATGCATTGTAATGCTTCTGTCATATGGCATGTTTGTGAACAGATGTAGTCCAATGGATCGTGACGAGTCAAATATCTTGTGGAACATTTGTGAATGGTTTTTGTGTACAATGTAATTTCTATAAAGGCATGTCACTTATTGGTTAATACATAAAGCGTCACACGGAGTTAAACTACAGATTACAGCAAAGGGTAAGTTCGACGTATTGTAAAATATCTCTTACAAATACAGTTAAAACACGATAAATGTTCTCCAAAATGTATTTCATGTTAAATGAAATATAAACTATCTATCACAAATACAGTTAAAACATGGTAAAGGTTGTCCAATATGTATTTCATGTTAAATGTAATATAAAATATGTATCAAAAATACAGTTAAAAACACGGTAAATGTTCTCAAAAATGTATTTCATGTTAAATGTATTGTAAAATATGTATCAAAAATACAGTTTAAAACATGTTAAAGGTTGTCCAAAATGTATTTCATGTCAAATGTAGATAAATACCTTGTTTGTCGTCATCCTCAATTATAACATTAACACTGAGTACACACTCCGTAGAATTTTCCTTTCCACAGATGGCGCGAATTTCCTCTATACTTAGTGCTGTTCCATTCACAGTGTGGCGCTCAAGCAGCTACAACCAGACATAGATAATGCATGTATACCAAACAAAATTGTAACTATCTGCAATATATGCTATTAAAGAATGAATGAATCAGTGTGAGAGGGTAGTATATGTATGTATATATGTGACAAAAACCGAAAAAATTGTAACTATCAACTAAAATAATTCAATAGTGTTTTACTGTGTAAGGAGGAATGCTACAATAGAGAAATTTGAAGTGGATGAAAAGTGGAGGATATGTAAAATAATAGTTTGAAATTGAAAAGTTTCAAATTTAATGTTTTTAGTAAAATAAAAATGCAGTTTCAGTAGAAAGCAATTTGAAGAAAAAATAAAACCCCTGCTGGACTCGAACTCGCAATCTACCGTTTAGCACTTTCTGACCTACTCTCTTAGGTAATTAAATCACAAAGGAATATACAAATATTGGTGAAATTTATATTTTAATTCATGTTTTAAAAGAAGTCAGCCATAGTGATGATATAGAGTACCCCCTTAAGCGTAAAATGAAAGTGAAGACTTCACCCGTGTGTGGAAGCATACCTGGTATTTTTCTGATGTGTTGACTAGACTGTGTAGGTATAAGAGTTCTGGCTGTGACAGATACAGGAACGCCTCGCTGGCCGGCATGAAGACTGTGAATTCACTGTTAACGTCTCTAAACTCCTCTTCAACTCCGGGAGGAAATATTCCCATGATATTTTGTAACGAGGCTCTGTTCGATAGAGTAGATATTCAGTGAGTTAGTGGAGACAGTGATATACTTATTGTTCTTCTTTATGTACTACTGATCAATCTCATAACTCCTATAAGCAATACAAAATAGAGAGTTGGGCAAACACGGACCCCTGGATATACCAAAGGTGGGATCAGGTGTCTAGAAAGAGTACACATCCCCTGTCGACCGGTCACACCCGCCGTGAGCACTATATCTTGATCAGGTAAATGAAGTAATCCATAGTTAAAATCAATGTGCCAAAGAACGGCTCAACAATCGGTATGAAACACGTCAGACAGCATTTGACCCAATGTGGAAATATAAATGCAACAGAAACGCTAGGACATTACAAAATCTCAGCAAGATTGCTCGCGCAGTCTGCATAAAATGCTGGTTTTTATTCTATATACTTATACTACAAATACCTGTAGTTCTATGTGTAATTTTATCGTTCTTCTCTCATCAACTTACTTCAGCTTATCTTGCGCTTTCATTTCATCGATGATATTTTTAAAAGAGTGATCCAGAAATCCATCTATGACGTAAATAACTCCATTGCTACAAGCAACCCCATCTCTGTTAATGTCAAGGTCGTATCTAAGGTTACTGTACCCGGCATCTATGGAGGTCCCAGCCACTGTAAAGTGTGAAAACAATGGTAAAAACTGATTACACAATGGAAAATCAAAACATTTCACGAGGATTATTTTTGCGTTTCTTTAATGTACATGAATTCAACAGGTGAAAACCAGAGTGTCCTGATAATTGTTTGTTCACTCATGGCTTCCTCATAACAGAGCCATTGTGAATTCATCAATAGTCATTACATTATGACGTCATCGTTTATCCAATAAAGTTGATACATATTCATGAGACTGGCTTACACGTAATTACATGTACCTGTGCTCTGTTTTTCAAACGTGAATGGTATTCCATACATTGACTTGAATGTGAATTTGTGTTGCATGTTCATTCTGATAAATTTGCTGTCTAGCAAACCGTTGGGGATAACATGGCCCTTATATATCTGGATAAAAAATATATACAAATCGTCAGCATAATCATCATCAGCATTATCATCAAAAAATAAACATGCTATAGACATACAGTATTTCGTATATCGTTTGTTTATCTTTCCATAAAAAGGGGAAGATAACGAAGAATGATCAATTTCATAACTCAAAGAATACAAGCTTAAGAGTAGGACAAACACGAATCTCTGGACATATCAGAGGTGGGATCATAGGCCTAGGAGGAGTGAGAATCCCCTGCCGATCGGTCATGCCCGCCGTGAGTCCTATATTTTTGATCAGGTAAACGGAGTGCATTTTCATACATTCCTCACTTGTCTCCTATTCGAGGTATGAGAATAGTAATTATATGTTAGTAAGAGGCTTACCTTTCGGAGAACCTCTGAATTTGAGGACATCTTCTGTAGGTCTGCCGAGGACAGGGATGAGAGAAACTTGGAGGATGGCGCAAAGATTGTCATCTGGCTGAACTCATCTTCAAGGAGGTTGGAAAAGTCCGACAGATTCTTCATCAGATCGTAAAACATTCTATAAATCACAATCATGAATATAATCTTTAAGGCCAATACTCCTGTTTTGATTGTATTTTACTCGAAATATGAATTTTTCGCTCGTTTATTTCATGGTCAACAGTCACCTACAAAATCCTGAAAATGAAAAACTACAGCCCCTTGGAGAGCAGGACTTTCTGCACCTGAACTTCTGTCTCGTGCTGTCATAATGTATGTTTACTGTTTAGTTTGTTTTATGTCTTCGAGAATTGTCATTTCAGTCGTGGGTAAATTGTCATTAATGTAGGCCTATGAATGACGATCAAGGTCGTATCAGTAAGGATTTCTTAATGTCTTGGTCCGGGATTTTAATGTCTCATCCGAAAGACCTGTGACTCATTTCTTATAATCGGTGTCCAACAAAGCAGCCACTAGGATGACTGATCACTAGATACGAATATTTCCCTTTTCCATTTATGTTGAAGAAGCAACTGTCTATGATGTCAAAAAGTGTAGTCTGTAATTTGTTGTGAGGAATGGTGACGCAAAGTGTCAAAAAGCCACATATGTGTGTGTCCTATCTAAGTTTGCATTATTCCACATGACTTGTTTGGCCAACGTAACTTTTGGACTATTTCACAAGACGAGTGTGACTTACCTAAGTTTCGGGTTGTTGTACATGACTTCTGCAGCTATGTAGAAAGGGAAATACATGATTGTGTCTACTACGTGAATGATGCCATTAATTGCAGGAATGTCTGGTCGGATGATACGAGTCCTTACGTTGTTGTTGGTTATAAAAACTGAAAAGAAAACATAAGGAAGATAAGAAACTGATTAGGTAAAGGGGAGTAATCCGCAGTCACAATCAGTATGTAAAGATAAGACAACCCTTACTTAAAATCAGTATGTAAAGATAAGACAACCCTTACTTAAAATCAGTATGTAAAGATAAGACAACCCTTACTTAAAATCGGGTTTACAAACAGAAACATCAGCTCTCAATAGCTATTGTCTGACTACAAACATACAACTCACAACATATACAATTATTACACTTTCACAAAATGCCTACACATATATAGAAATAAATTCTATACACCGTAAGTAGGTTAGTTGTAGTCAACGACCTACATGTAACCAGTAGTTATAATAATCTATATAAAAATAAAGTTTGCTGTACCTAATATACAATGTACAAATAATTATTTCAGACAATGGGTATTTGAGTTTTTATCAGAATTATTCTAC
Source organism: Ostrea edulis (assembly GCF_947568905.1). Lineage (NCBI taxonomy): Eukaryota > Metazoa > Mollusca > Bivalvia > Ostreida > Ostreidae > Ostrea > Ostrea edulis. Next base: position 30,400,298 of record NC_079171.1, read on the forward strand.
CATAAAAAATATTGATTGATTGATCATATATTGTTTAACGTCACGTTCGAGAATGTTTTTCACTCATGTAGAGACATCACCATTGCCGGTTAAGGGCTGTAAAATCTAAGCCTATGCTCCGCGCTTACGGCATTTGAGCAAGGAAGGATCCTTATCGTGACATGCGGCCTTCGTTTTTGTGGTCTCATCTGAAGTACTGCCCCATAAAACTAGTTTCAAGCACAAGTACAATAATTACCGTACCATCAGCTAATATACGTTTGACGTATCTTCAAGAATTTTTCACTCATATTGAGACGTCACCATTCGAGTGGTGCTTAACAAAGTAATGTTTTGGATGACTAAAGACAAGATATGACTACATGTATTTCCTTTTCCCCTTTTCTAATTGAACAAACAGCTGTCTATGATATCAAAAGAAAAGCCTAGTCTTCAATTTATCGTGAAGAATGGTCGTGTTAAGGGTTGAAAAGCCGTAATTCTTGAAGATGTTGTTTTGAGAAAGTTTCACTTTTGTGATTTCAAATTTACTAAAAGTTTTTTAGAATATTTGAGAATCCATATTTCATTTACACCACTTCTGGCATATGCCGTGGTACAATACATTTGAATATTCTCCTTCACAGCATTTAATATTTTCCTGAGGCTCCAAGATAGGGGCTTGGTAGAAAATTTACTGGATCCAGCAATGTATCTTTGTATTAAGTATTTTTTGTGAAGTTTAGGAATCCAGAATACGAAAGATAACCCATCTTCATTCGTCTAACTGAATGGTATTAAATGTTTTAAAGTACATGTACTAGGAGAAACATCCTCTGTTGACCGGTCACACTCGCCGTGAGCCCTATATCTTGATCGCGTAAACGGAGTAATCCGTAGTAAATTAAATTCAGTATGTAAAGAAGGATCCAACAATTGGTATGCGACATGATAGTCAGAGAGAGAGAAAGAGAGGGAGAGAGAGAGAGAGAGAGAAAGAGAGAAAGCACTAACCATGTTCGTTATAAAAGTGTTTTACTGTTCGTATAAATGATAAACATACCATCTGTCGAGACACGTGATATGTGTAAGAATTCTTCCTCTGCTTTCATGCTGATGCCGTCGTACAAATCACTGGTATATTTCCTTCCAGTGGATGTAACATGGGCTTTCAATACCTACAAACACACGAACGTGAAACTAGCGTATCATTTAACAAGTGATCTTCTCACGTATTATGAAATGATGGAGTTCATCAAAAAAGTTTTTTGTCGTACGATTAAGAATCCTACGTTTAGTTCAAGCTAAATAAATACTTTAGCACTTTGAATTACTAGAGTCATTAAGAATATGTTTTAATAAAACTTTGTTACTTTGATTTACTATAATAAATAAATTTATATTTTATAATTTGGATGATCATAACATCATACACTTTTATTCGTTCTTTGCTTTTTCTATTAATCAGAGCTTGATATTTTGGTTTATATCAGTAACTATTGATTTGATCAAATGATTAATGAAATATCACTGCAAAAAAAAAAAAAAATGACATAAGTACCAAGTTAGATATTATGTTGAATTACTGTAGAGAAAACCTTGACATCACAGCAAAATATCTGACAGTCTGATTTACTAATAATAAAGACTTTGATACGCTTCTGATAACAAACGTCACAACAGTATATTTGGGTTAGGGATTCTATCACCATTTAACCTTGACCTTGTATCTTACGTTTTGCAGTAAGGTGGAATTGGTGAGCAGGGTATCAGCACGTGACCTGGGAATGGCGGAGAAAGCGTCATTAACTGGAACAAACATGGTGAAGTGGTTCCCGTCGTCAGACAAAGCGAGGGACAATTCCTTCATCTGATCCAGCCTCACCAAGTTAGATATAGAACTAAAACGACAATACACAAAATAATGAAGAACTCCTACACTATATATGTTGTCGTCGCGGAAATCTGTAAGTAGTTCTAATAAAACCAAGGACTGCTTCATGTATATGTCCCTGATGTAAATAGCACGGAAATGTTACTCTTTGTAGGGGGCCGTCCTATGAACTTACCAACCCGCGTGCGTTTCTATGGTTACTATAAGGATTATTTATTTTTACATATACATGTAGCTCTGAAGCGTAAATCATCCAGCAATTTAAAATCAGCTTAGTAAAATGAATTCACTTCTAGCATATTTATTTTTATTTCAAAGGATTTAACTGATTTTTATCTTAACGAGGTAATTAGGAAAGTGCAACACTTGTGAAAGGGTGCTCATTGGTCTGAAGGTCACACGTAAATATATACATGTACTACATAAAGGGTGTTCATTGGTCTGAAGGTCACACGTAAATATATACACTATATAATGGTGAAAAGAATATGTGCATGTTATTTGAGGGCAATGTACACAGAAATATTGCTGATACAGATGAAATAGCTTCTAGTGAAAATAACATGCAGTTAAATTTCCATGAATAACGCGTATATAACTTGTTGATGAAACATTAATAACTAATGGTGTGTCTGCATATAATTTATATGTTCTATGTGTAGCCATCACAAACAATATATTTACAAACGTTAACAAAAATACTCAAACAAGCACACATCAAATCGGACAGTATATTGCATCATTAACCAGATTCCAAAAATATCCTTAGTATTATAAAAAAAAAATTCCCAGCCCTTGTTGATCTATTTAAACTACTTATAAAACACCACAAGAATATCCTTAGTATTATTTTTTTTTTAAAAGTCCCAATCCTTATTGATCTAGTCCAACTACTTGCGAAATACCGCTACATACCCCAGGAGCTCTACAGTAAACGACTTATCGCACGACTTTCTAATTAATGAACACTGTACCTCTTTTAAGCATTATTTATCCTATTTTACAACGTCGTGTTTCTACAGAAGAAATTAAAATTGGTGCGTTAGGTGAACAAGTGAAGACAGGCTCATAATTCCTAAAAGAGTACAAAAATTAATAGAAGGGCAAACACGGACTTCTTAACCCACAGGAAATGGGATCGGGTGCCTAGGAATAGAAGACACCCCCTGTCGACCGGTCACACCCGCTGTAAGTCCTATATGCTGATTAGGTAAAGGGGGTATATAATCCGTAGTCAAAATCAGTATGTAAAGAATGACTCAACAATTTTGAAAAAGAAACCACATATCTGATCTTGTACTCTATGGGTTGTTCAATATTTCAATTTCTAATGCAATGTCACAGGTATGTGATGAAATAAAGTTCAAATTATTGAGGTGAAAGTGCCCCACCAGACAAACAGCAGACAAGAGTATTGACTGCGGACAAAGCGATGTTTCAGTGCCCGCCATATTCTGTTGAAGACACCCCCACCCACCCCACCCCCAAAACAGAAACAGTGTTAAGTGGACCTACACACAATGTGATCTAGCGAGCCTACAAAGCTGTATGTGTAGGAAAATCGTCCAGGGAAAAGCATCGCGTGACGTCAGCGTTAATATTAATATTCTGTTAGACACGTGTGTTAGTACTTAAACTTCCCTCAAGCAGATTCGATCGTATAGATAATTCATGTTTCATATTACAACGGATAAATTCCAAACACGGCATCTATAAAACATATATAATTTACAATAATTGAACATTAAAGTTTTTTTTAGGTGATGGGGTGTATATTTCCTTTCCAAAGTGTAAATGGGAGAAATTTTATATTTCCTCATCAAAGTGTAAATTATCGAATGGAAAAAAAGGAAATAAAACCGATAAGACAAAAAGTTATGTAAATGTAGCATATGGATGATGTTAGCAATATAGAATTATTGTCAATTACGAATATCACCACGCTGCAGCGTTCAGTGAGAACACTTTATTTACTATGCTGCAGCGTTCAGTGTGTTGCTTTTCCCTGAAGATTATCTACAACAATTGCATACTTACAATGAACGATGCACCAATATTCGACACGTTAGTAAAAATTCTCTGAATACGCTATAAAAACATACATAAGCGCTCTTTGATACATTTCAGAGTGGCAAAAACGTATTATCTTAATAAGTGTAACGCACTAAAAACAGTGCATAGGTGCTTGTAAAGCATACCAACAACACAAAATGGTTATATCATCTTCTGACATATACATTGCGTGCACAAATTTCATATCATTACACTGCTAGTAAACAAGACAGGTGCAGAAATTCATTTTGTGGAACTTACAATACATGTACATATTTATATACAACAGATAAAGCATGCTACCGTATAGCGGGGTTTTTTTTCGCGGGGTGATAAATTTGGCTTATTTTAGCGGTTAGATAACTTTCCGCCAAAATTTAACTCGCCACATTTGCAAGAGAGATAACTCTTCCTTGTCCGCCAAAATTTATTCCGCTAAAATTATTAGCATACCTTCGAGTCAGCAAATCGCCAAATTTTAGACCCGTGAAAAAAACCGTTATACGGTATCTTCGCTACATTTTCTAGGTTTTCATATACAATTCATGACAACGCATATTTTCTTCACTTAATCGTCACAATTTATAACTCAATGCTGCAGCCTAACAGTCAATATATCGAAGATATATTCATTCCAATCGTACAAACTACGTACATATATATTGCAATGTCCTAAATTTGAATTTTCGACAGCGATGTGTTCGACTTTTGAATGATAATTTTCTCTACAGCAAAGGAAATTTTACATCCTCCAAATCAAGTGACCCATGAAATTTGAAAAGTACCTAATTTCGCTATGACGAGCCAACTCATCCATGACGTTTCGTGTGGGAATGTGCAAGATATTATCAATGATGTGTAGTACACCGTTTGAACACCAGATGTCTCTCGTCACAATCTTCGCTACAATATGTCCTCCCTGGATGGTGATCCCTGTAAGAAAAGTAAGAAACACGAGATTACGTCATAATGAGACAAAATCGTTGCCTGATGGTTGATTTCCACGAAAAGTTAAAACAATTTGTGTGAAGTGATTATCAAGCACTACAATGTTATTGGTTTTTTTTTAAATCATCAATGACTACATCGTAGTACAATATACATTGTAATTTGATTGTGTTTCATTAGCGATTATATAACACTACAATAAGACTGGCTGTCAATATCATTAAGGACTACATTATACTATACAATGATTGGTTGGTTTTTTTATAGGTGGGGTTATGTACGTACAACATGTACTAGGAGGGGTAAGCATTCTCTGTTGACCGGTCACATCTATCTTATTCGGGTAAAGACTACTGCAGGAATTCGTTTTGTGAAATGTATAATACATGTATATATCTATATACAACAGATAAAGCATGCTTTCTCCACTAAATTTTCGAGGTTTTCAAACACAATTGATGAAAACTTACATATTTTCCTCTATTCATCGCAGGCTAAAGCTCAACACTGCGGTCTAACGGTTATTTTCGCGGCCTAAAACTCAATAAAATATTATATCGAAATGATCTAACGGTCAATATTGCGGCCTAACGGTCAATATCATGGCCTAACGCTGTTAATTAGTAGCATATAATTCTACAATAGGATTGGCTGCTTTGATTAGGGATTGTATAATACTATGTTTGGTTGGCTGTTTTTGATTAGCGACTTTAAAATAATAGGACATTATAATAATATATAAAACTACAACATGGTTGGTAGTTTTTGATTAGTGACTTTGTAATACTACAATATGATTGGATGTTTTGATTAGTGATTATATAATACTACAATATGATTGGTTGTTGTTTGATCAAGTAGGGGTTATATAATCCTTCAATATGATTGGTTGTTATTCCTAGGGACTAACAATACGAATGCTATGATTGGTTCTTTTCAGGTAATTTAGATATCCAATGGACAGAATAAAAGCTGCAATTCCTTAACTGTGAAATTAAAATTCCGCAAAGAAGCTTCCTTTTCTAAAACCACAAAAACTAACCTCTCAAGTCTTCGCAAATCTATCTTTCGGTATCATTTGTTTACAATAAAATAAAAAATATATATTTTTAAAGTCTTTTAAAAAGAAAGACAGTACATGTAAATATCCACATTCAATCCAATCAAAACCATGTTTTTCTTTTCATAAAGCAAATCCATAGTAACCTTTCTGATAGGTATGTCGTGGAAATTTATACACTCTCGTATAACATGTATTCCAGATATTTACTAAACACACAATCCCGTGGGGATGTGGTTTAGAGTAGTTACTCAGTACCTCTTGCTTGTCGTAAGATACGACTAAATGGGGTGTTCCTTCGGATGAGGTCGTAAAAACCGACGCCCAGTGTCACAGCAGGTGTTAAAGATCAAACTCAAAGGCCGTAAGCGCCGAGCATAGGCCTAAATTTTGCAGCCCTTCACCAGCAATGGTGACATCTCCATACGAGTGAAAAATTCTCCAACTGGACGTTAAACAATATACAAGAAACAACTAAACCTACACTTTGTACATGTACTAATAATTCGGATGAAACCCGCTTCACTGTAAGAATTTTAAGGACGCATACACAAGAGAATCTTACCATCGTCCGTGTTGGTTATTTCCACTCGCTGGCCACCGTAAGTGTACTTTAGGACTGTACTGTAGATATCTGTTGATGATAGTGCTTCCCCTTCTATAAGATGTCCCTTCAGGGCCTGAGAAACAAATTTTATTAACTCATTTTAGCATATCATTTTACTTAATATTCGTGGGTGGGTAAATTTTTACAGATGGTGAATCGTATGAAATTGAAAAAAAATATTTGAATTTGCATGTTTGTTGTCTTTCATATATAAACCTCGGATCACATGGAGTCTGCGACCCCGCGCCATTTAGATGCATCTGTGAAAAAATATCTTATCCTGCACAAATCTATCAATTTTCATCTTTTCCTTCCCAAGTGAAAGGTGAAGATAGCGAACAGTGATCAATCTCATAACTCCTATAAGCAGTACAAAATAGATAGTTGGGCAAATACGGACCCCTGGACACACCAAAGGTGGGATCAGGTGCCTAGGAGTAAGCATCCCCTGTTGACCGGTCACACCTGCCGTGAGCCATATATCCTGATCAGGTAAAGGGATTTATCCATAGTCAAAATCAGTGTACCAAGAACGGCCCAACGGTCTGTTTTCAAAATGCATTTCAGTGGCGGATCCAGAGGGAAGGACCTTGAAACCCACACACTACCCATCCCCTTTTCTTTAGAAAATTTTGCTTTAAAAAGGTAAAGTTAACACTTTTCGAGGGTGTACTCCCACTCTGAAAAGCAAAATTAATGGTAGACCCCCCCCCCCCTTCAAATATTCCTGGATTCGCCCCTGCATTCTGATAATGAAAAGTACCACATACCCTCAATGCTTTATCAGACTGGTTGACAAATATGTTTTTACGGGTCTCCTCCCGCAGATTCGTGATTGTGAGGTCAGAGGGCATGAACACGGTCATCTTCCCCCCAAGACTGCTGTCCCCGGAAAGGATCCCTTCCAAAATAGGAAAATCCTTCAGCATTTCACTCATCCTTCTATAAATAGATTTTAAAAATTTACGTAATGAAAATTACTAGCCTAATGTAGTATTGGTTCATGCATGAAGAGGGGAGACAACTTTGCATTAAAAATCTTACTTCTATAGTCTCCCCCACGTAGTCTACTCAGAATGTATTGACATTTGGGAGATCAACCTGAATTTTTCATTTTATCCAAACTTCAATATAACCGATGTTGAATTATATAAATAGTGTTACTGGGGATTTGATTTTTACTTCAATATAACAAATAATTCAATATACATGTATATTGAAGTAAAAAAAAATCTAAAGTAACTTTATCGGTTATATCAAACTTTGGATAAAATTAACAATTCAGGTCTGTCCTTTGAATTTCAATATATCCGAAGTAAAATGTAATTATGATTCTGAAAAGAGTAAAAACCGACTTTTCTTGATCAAGATATTTTTTTCTCCTGAATAAAGCAGTCCTTAAATAATTCTAAGATCATGTAATCAGTAGTTATCGTATGGATTTCACCAGATCATTAACACGTGGACTTACAGCAGTTGGTTATTTCCCCTGATGGCGTCTAGGACGGTAAACTCCTCTAATCTGAATACACTGGACACAATATGAATTACCCCGTTTGTACACCCGATATCCGCCCGGATGATTTTGGCCAAAATGTTCCCGTTCTGAACGTAGATATCTAATACAATGAAAAGAGAGAAAGCAATCATTTAATGGAACCGGAATTTGACCATCCCCTGTCAATGTATATTGTCTGTCTAGAATGACCTTGATGATTGACCTTTTGACCCAGCACACAATAAGCGTTTTACACACTTGAATTGACATCCATTAAGGAAGTAGATGAAAAAGTGAAGATAATGAACAGTTATCAATGACATAAATCCCATAAAGAATTCAAAATTAAAAGAAGGGAATCACGGAGTTTTCTCTAGAATGCGGGGTATATCGACTCTTCTGATTTTAAGAGTTTTAAGCAAGAGGTATCAGAAACGTTACCATAGGGATAACTGGTTTGTGGCATTTTTCAAGAGGAGATTGTAATCTTTACAATGTCATAACTCATTAGATATAAGATGTTTCACTGAAATATTTCATATTTGTTTTTATTCATTAGTGTAACAACTATCATAAAGTGCTAAAATCTCATTTTACTTTGAAAAGCCTGCTTTTCTGGTAGTTCATCATTATATATAGAAGGTGAAATACCAAAGCATGCAACGGGAAGTCTGATGTAAACTGTATTTCTTGGTACAATACCTTTATTAAACTTCCGGATAGTCAGAGTAAAGTTGTTGATGGTTTTAAACGTTTTGCCTTCAGTAAAGTCGGAGGAACTGAGGTCAAACCCCTTCACGATGTGCGCTCCCAAAACCTGCAACGCAATGGTGCAAGACATCACAAACAAATATATCATTCTATCAATAGGCTTAGTTACAAAACAGATTGTATGTATGGGAACCAATGATTGGGTACATTTAGTTATTGTATATGTTGAAATAATTTTCAGAATAATTAAGAAATAAAATTTATGAGTGCATGAATTGCAAGGTTTTATACAGCAACATGTTTCATGAAGCGCGTTAGAAAAGTAGTCCGGCGTGAAGCGTTGCAGATCATACACTCATGTATTTTCAAAAATTAAATTGAAGGAATGAAATAATTTCCTCTTGAACGCGCAGCAGTTGTAAACAATTCGCGTATGAATTTTAAGGAATATAGTACGCCTATTTCAGCATCTTGGAATTCCAACAAAAATGGAAGGTGAATGTAAAATTAATATATTATGCGGGTGTGAAGCGTCACCGTGCATACCCTCATGTATTTTCAAAAAAAGGAACTAATTTCTTTTCAAAAAAATGTATTTTGAAAAAGAAAATATTTTACATGCAAGTAAGATACAGTATCATGTGAGTTACGCGACTCATGCAAGGTCCATTTCTGAGATGAAAACTTGTGTCCTCTATTTATCAGCTGTTTATGCATGAGCTGCACAACAGCATCGACTCGTGAGAAAAGGTCGTCATTCGAGATTTACAGTACACACAAAAAAACAGAAACTTTCTTTAAGAAGGTATGACACAAAGACAACAGTACCTCACTTCGGAGTCGGTCATCCTGGGCCAGTTGTTGTTGGATCTTCCTGGGAATCTTGGCGAAGCCGTTGTTATTGGGGGCGAAAAATGTAAAGGTTTCTGTAGAGCTCTGGATGTGAGACAACAGGTCCCCGGGGATCCCATGTAAGTGACTGGCAAATATACTGTAATGAATATATAATATACTGTAAATATTGCATAAATATACTGTAAATATTGCATAAATATACTGTAAACAATGTACAATATACTGTAAATAATGTATAAAATACTGTAAACAATGTATAACATACTGTTAACAACGTATAAAATACTGTAAACAATGTATAAAATACTGTAAACAGATAAATAGATATCCTGTATATAATAGATTAATATCCCGCAAACAGTGTTTAAATATACTGTAAAATATCCATAAAACACTGTAAAAAATACTTAAATACATTGTGACGAATACATAAATATACTGAATAGGATATATCCTGTAAACAATGCACATGTATATACACTGTATATGTACTGTAAACAATATTAAAATATGCTGTAAATAACACCATGAAATATTGTAAATAGTATACAAAACATTGTACACAATGGTAATTGAGTTGTGTTAAGGAAGAATCTATTTGGATATCTACCTTAGCGACTGAGTGGTGTTGGTTTTGATGAACACAGTTTTGTATATAAAGTACAGGATGTGGTCGATCACGTGCACAACTCCATTAGCAACGGGGATGTTAGAGACAACAATTGTGGCGCGGATCCTGTTGTTTTGGACGTATACTGTAAAACGAAAAATGAAGTCATAGACATGATGCATATAATAATAATAATATTTGGTTTCATAAAGTTTGGTCACGTGATAAAACTATAACGCACAAAACAAATTATAAAATTATTAATGGAATTTTCTGATAGATGCATAATGTTTTCATGACCTCGTTAAAATTTTACTTCGTTTGTAAAATACCCCTTCCACATGGCTATTAAGTGGAATTTACAAGTTTTTGTTTGTTTTTATTTTCTTTTTGGTTTTCTTTTTGGTTTGATTTAGATTTGAATATAATTTGTTGTGTTGAATTTGTAAAGGGATTGCGCAGAAGTTCTTAAACCGTAGAACACTATCTCCGAATTTATGAATGTCAAAGCGCGTTTCATTCAAAGACATTACAGAGATACCAGCATATAGTCAATACCATTCTCTCCCTCCCGGATGAAATGCAAGGTTCCTCTCTTGCTCTGTAGGTCCTTCAGCTCCCCCCGGCCGGAAATAAACACGATCCTGTCCGTCACTATGTGGGCATGGATAGTCTAAAAGTATCAAATCTAAAGACTGTAACTTTAACAAGAGGTACTGTGAGCAATGCTCACTAAGAATACCCCCCGCTTACCCCAATCTCCCAAAGGGTGTTGGTAATAGGTATAAACTACCTCTTTTCTGAGTGTAAAAAACAAATGGCATGACAAACCGAACCATATTGCTACTTCGATGTCCAGTGCGCATGACCTTTGACCTTTTGACCCTAAAATCGATAGGGAACATCTTCATCCCATGGGTAGTCCATATGTATGATATGGTGACTGCCAGTGGAAAGGATAACGCTTTAGAGCCCGGAAACCATATTGCTACTTCAATGTCCAGTGCGCTTGACCTTTGACCTTTTGACCCCAAAATCGATAGGGAACATCTTCATCCCATTGGTAGTCCATATATATGATATGGTAACGGTAGATGGAAAGAATAATGCTTTAGAGCCCGGAAACCATTGCGTCTACAGACGGATGGACGGACGGACGGACGGACGGACAGACAGACAGACGGACAACCCGATTCCAGCATCCCCCCCACAACTTGTTGCGGGGGGTATAATAATCTAAAACCTAAAAATGGTAACCTTAAACCCACTTACACGTTCTTCATAAAACATTATGACAAATATGTACTACAAATACTGATGACAAAGATATACTACAAATACTAATGACATAGATATACTAAAAGACTAATGACACAGCTACACTACAAAGACTATAGACACAGATAGAGGGGAGAGTTCTTACATGTTTCAGCAATGTATTATTGAAAAACAGCACATCCTGAGCATAAGCCGGCATCGGGAACAATATAGAATCTGGCGGTACGAAGGCCGTGAAATGGTGGTCGATACTGTCGGTCGCTTTCTTCATCTCAGGGTCAACAATAGAGGCCCGGGCGATGGACCTGTAGGGCAAGACAGGGAAATGCATAGGTGTAAAAGAATATTTACAAATTAGACATCTTTTAAAAACGACGATTTGCAATTTAGACACCTATGAAAATATTTACAATTTAGAAACGAAATATAACCTAACCTTCAATTTAGCTTTTATATTAGACATAATTATGTACATCTCTTTTTGTGTTTTTGTAATTTCTCATGTTTCTAGCCTTGCGATGAATCGATAACTTTTTTCATGACTAGTATGACACTATACATCACACAGACTTACACTATGTATACATATGCAATATTAGAACTATACTCATGAGGGTCAAAGATTTTAATTTAAGGTCAATGAGCATTTTCTTGAGAATAATGGACTGAAAAAAGAAAATCGTGAAAGTACTATTGACATATCATTGTCAGGATGCTAGATTTTGTTACATGCATGTACAATAGATTAATCCCATCTTCTGTAGGGAGATGAGACCGTACTAAGTGGGAGGAGCTATACACCGGCCCTACTAAGTGGGAGGGGCTTTACACCGGCCGTCCTAAGTGGGAGGAGATATACATCGACCTTACTAAGTGGGATGGGCTATATACCGACCGTACTAAGAGGGAGGAGCTATACACCGGCCGTACTAAGAGGGAGGAGCTATACACCGGCCGTACTAAGAGGGAGGAGCTATACACCGGCCGTACTAAGAGGGAGGAGCTATACACCGACCGTACTAAGAGGGAGGAGCTATACACCGGCCGTACTAAGAGGGAGGGGTCGGCAAAGGAACCACTTCTTTTGCACATGTTCTCTCTTTCTCTTCCCTTCTCTTTTCTTTCCCTCTTCCTCCTCCTCCATCATCATTCCTTCTTCTTTCCTGTAATTCTCTCTGCCTTGCCCTTTACTCATATTTCTTGTCTCCACCCCCACCCCCTCCTCCTCCCCCGTTTACCCTCTTTATCCGTCGATTACGCCATGAACATTTTTGTCTATGGACCTGTGTGTCCTACAGATTGCATGATTAATAGTTTTTCTAATTTGATTAAAACCAAATCTTTGATCCGCTCCGATTAATACATAGCGACATCAGAATATTGGAGCGGATCAAAGATCTAAGATCTGGTGTTATTAGCGACATCAGCATATTTGAGCGGATCAGAGATCTGGTGTATTAGTGACATCAGAATATTTGAGTGGATCAAAGATCTGGTGTATTAGCGACATCAGCATATTGGAGCGGATCAAAGATCTGGTGTATTAGCGACATCAGAATATTGGAGTGGATGAAAGATCTGGTTTTAATCAGACTGTGATCTCTCGGATTCTGACTTACTGGAATTGATAATTGGGTAGATCTGGATAATTAAGATAGTCGTGCAGAGTTTTTGCGCTAGAGACTGGGGCCAGAAGTCTGTCTATGATGTACAAGACGCCATTGCTTCCCACGATGTCCCTCACCAACAGTTCGGCGCCATTCACAGTGAAAACCTGAAGAGGAAAGAACAAGTCTGAGACATGCTTATACCACTGATTCATGAACACATGAAAAGCACGTGTAAATTATACCGCTGATGAACACACGATAAACACGTGTAAATTATACCACTGATGAACACACGATAAGCACGTGTAAATCATACCAAAAGGACTTACTCGCAACATTATGAACATCTTATTAAATACCAAATTTAAAACAATTTCCGCTTTAAGGAGAAATGCTACACCAAAGAAATTTTTCATGGGTGAAAAGTGGAGGATATTTACAACATTTTGAAATTGAAAACTTTCAGATTTACTTTCGTTTAGTTAGAAATGCAATTTTAGTAGAGAGCAATCTGATAAAACAATAAAAGACCCCTGTTGGACTCGAACTCGCGATCTACAGTTCAGCAGTCGACACGCTAATCAACTGACCTACTCAACAAGGCAATGATATTTGAAATGAATAGTGTGTCCAGGGGTCCGTGTTTGCCCAACTATCTATTTTGTATTGCTTATAGGAGTTATGAGATTGATCACTGTTCGTTATCCTCACCTTGCATATTGTTGATGTTATATTTTTAAAAGGAGGTCAGCCATTATGTCGATGTAGAGTACTTCCTTAAAATGGCGAATTTTAAAATCTAGTGACATTCTCCGAATGAGCAAAATAATGTGTTTGTTACATTTCTAGCGGGGAAAAGGTAAATATTTGATTAGAGTATTTACATGTATAATTGTAAACATGTTGATGGTATTGGTCTCTTCATCATCGGAAACCGAGTGTTCGCTTCGTAACCGGAAGGTCATGAGTTCGAGCCCTGCTCGTGTCATGGCGGCGTCAAACCCAAGATGTTAACTTAGGTAGTGATTGCTCTTTCGTCAAATGCTTGGTATCTAAAAGTGAGAATCGCGGGTCTATTGGATATGAACACAGGCAACTGCATTGCTTGGGGTCGAATTTTTAATTTTCAATTCGACCCCAAGCGATTCAGTTGCCTATGGATATGACCTTTAAAAAACGGAGGTCACGCCAGGCGTTGGCACGATAAAGAACCCTGACTGCTACGACACTGAGCACTAAGCATAGGTCTAAATTTGTGGTACTTCACCTGCAGCTGCTGACGTCGCAAACTGACGGAAAACAACCAAGCAACCAACCAGCCAACCCTTAAAACTCATAAAAGCAACTTTTCAGTTACCTTGACATTTGACCTAATGAATTCAGTAAAAAATCATAAGTTTCTGTAAAATACACCGTTACCCTCAAAGATTCAAAAAATAATTCCTGGCTTAGAGGTTATGAAACTTTACCGTACTCATACTCAAACTCGTACTCTATGCTCCGAGTATGTGCTCCGCTGAGTACCGTTTCCAAACCGAGGTTATAAAACTCGTAGAGTGCGCTCTCAACTGAGTCGAAAATTGATTTGAGTACAGAGCCAAGCACCGGTATTTTAAATCTTCAGACTTTGAAGGTAAGAATGCTTTTTACATGTAAACATCAAGCATACTGCACTATATCGGGGCCTCCTAAACGTAAAGTAAATGTTTATTTTGTTTATCAAACGAACGAGCAGACAAACGAAACAGACAAATCAACGAACCATAACTCAGCTATAAGCCTAAAGATTTTTCACTACTTTAAACTGCTAAAACATCAATAAGAGTGTCTTTATTTCTCCGATTGACAGACAAACCTATGGACTAATCTAAACTAAATTCACTGTCGACATTTGGTATTTCCCCTAGGATAAAATTCCTCTAGAATTTTTTCACTTTCCTTCTCAATGAGTGAAATATCATGCTAAAAAGAATAAAGACAAACCTTTAAACATTTTTTTTTCCATTTATCCTTTTTTTTATTTTACTTCATATGCAAGATTTTTGTGAAAAGTAATTTCTGTAAATTTACGTGGGTGGCTCAAATCAGATTTTGAACCCAGAACATACTAGCAGGACTCTGCCCGACACCGAACAGCTCAAGATTTCTAACTTATTTTTCCTCTAATTCCTCAAAGAGGATAATTTTCCCTAAAACTTGGATTCATCCCTGAAACCAAACAAACAAACCGATGAACGTACAGACAATACAACGAATGGACAAACAAACGAAATACACAACACAACGAACGGACAAACACAACAGAGAAAAGAACAGAAGTACGGATAGACGAACAGACAATATATTAAATATCCCCACTGTTACCAAGGAACGAGCCGCGCGTCACATCAAATCTAAATAACGAGCTAAAATCTACAGTACAGTCAGAAAACTAAGGAACGAGCTGGACACCACATCAAATTTGCTCTAAATCCTAAAGTACAGTCAGAACACTTAGTAACGAGCCCCGCGTCACAAAAAAAAACTCGTTCTAAAATCTACAGTACAGTCAGAAAACTAAGTAACGAGCCCCGCGCCACAAAAAAAAAACTCGTTCTAAAATCTACAGTACAGTCAGAAAACTAAGTAACGAGCCCCGCGTCACACACAAAAAAAAACTCGTTCTAAAATCTACAGTACAGTCAGAACACTTAGTAAAGAGCCCCGTGTCACAACAAATATGTTCTAAAATCTACAGTACAGTCAGAAAATTAAGTAACGAGTCGGGCGTCACAGCAAATTTGTTCTGAAATCTACAGTATACTTTAAAGATATGTTTTCATGTAACATTCTCACCCCTTGAACGGAAAGTATATAGTTTCAGAAAAGTAGTTAAAGCTGACAACAAAAATATACTGCAGCAGTCTGAAACGTCTTTCCCTCCTGTGTTCATTTCATGTCAGTAAGTCTAAACTCATTAACTTCAAACTTTAAAAATGTCATTAGCAATGTAAAATAATGTTATTTGTAGAAAAATGTTGCATATTCAATTTTCAGGTATATGTAAATATTATAAGTGAGTGTTTACTCAAGGTCCATTTCTCGAAAATGTGTACATTTATATGAAAACTGCTGTTCGCTATTTTACTCAGAAATCTTTTCCGGTCCAATTTCATTAATTTTCAGCGAAAACCTGGAAATTATGCGCTCAATATTTATAACCAGTCTACATCTACCAATGAAAATAATTGATCTGGCGTTGAGTACTTTTATTATTAATGAAGATTTTTTTTCACGTTGATTATGTAACAAAAACCAGAAAACAGATGTACCGTTGTCTTCACTAGCCTTTTTTAATTTTTCAAATTTATCACGTGCGCCGACAACCTGCCGCATTTTTTGCTGTTAAGTAGTGTTAAAAATCCTGCCATTCATAACCGCATGCTTTGTACGTGGTCTCGTGTAGATGCCGTGCTGTCATTTTCAAGTGACACATAATTTATCTACAAGTACTTCAAGGTCTCTCTGAAATTTTTTTGTCTTGGGATTAGAAGTCCGCCAGCCCAGTTGTATCATAAATTGTTAAAACAAGTTTTATGAATTCATACCTGTTACACGTGTTGTCCGTAGTGGGCATATTGCATTAGGATTAAAGACATACGCGAAATTTCTCAATGATATACATTTTTCGTGACATTTTACGTACAATTCACTTGTCTTCTATTTCCTTTTATATAAAAAAAAATCCTGGGAGTATATTGCCTATGTGTTTTGTAGTTAGCATATTTTGATAGTTCCTATTTGTTGCAAGTAAACATGCAGTCAGCTCCCATACACAACGGTGTTTGGATATATGAACATTACAAAGAAGGGGAAGGCGATCTTTGGGACAATCGGGGATCGAACCTGTGACATTCGTATGACTAATTAGGTGATATAGCCACTTAGTTAACCAGTAGTTCCACCCTCCTGTGACGTCATAAGAGTTTGTCAAATCAATGATCTATTTCGATTAGTGCATGATGTTACTATACATTTTGTTGGAGTTGTATTGTAAAAATCTTGTTAAACATTCCAAAAGTCTATGTTATTTATACATATAATAATCAACGTGTTTCAAAATATTGAATCCAAGGGCAATAACTCTGTTTTTATTGAATTTCTTTTGCGAAATATTTTCGTATTTTTTAAAACAGAATTTTGGATAGTCTTGCAAATAAACAGTTTCATGAAACTATTAGGAATACCATTATATCGTTTTAACCAATTTTTGTAAAAATTGATAATGCTGTTGAAAGAAAATTGCAATTATCTGACGTTAATATATGATTTTGTATATACATGTATGTCTCGCATCTTAAAAAGTGAGATGACCTATATATTTTATTTCATAATTTTTTTTAGTTTCAACTCTATAAGTTTTAAATAGATACACATTTTAAACTTTTTTGGGGGTAATAATGCGAGTATGGAGTTACCTTACACATGTACCTAAATCATACAAGAACTCTGATGATAAAAAAGTCAGATATGTCGCGTATGTCCCTAGAAATGCAAAATACACGTTGGGCGAGTTGTTCTAAAACCATTTTTTTTTCTTATTTGACAAGTCAATAGGGTTAAGAGTCCTTCATATTTAAAACGTCTATGAATTATCCAGATTACATCGTCCAAGGATTCATTAAGGTCGCCATTTTAATATTTTTAATGCATTTAATTAATATAAGACCTAGCGTATATTATACAACTCTCGTTTATGTCTTATGTTAAACAATTATCCATTCACAAAAATTCTGCGTACACCGGAAATGTCAAATCCTGTCTACGTAAAACCGGAAGTGCGACCGGGCAAAACTTATTTTCATTCTTAACCAAAGTAAAACGAAACTGATAATGTAGTAAAAACTGTTCCGTCTCGTCATAACCCTTGTGATATAACCCATGTGGCTAGGTGTAAGCTTCTGTACTGCTACCAAAATCAAGTTTCTATACTTGTCTATCTATTTATTTATTTATTTTTCGTAAGTTCTTGGATTACAAAGATAATTATAGTAATGATACAATTGATGCAATGTATGTTTTCACAAGGTAAACTTTATGAAGATCAATTCGCGCATATTAATTAACTAATTGTCAGTCAAATTAAGTAAATAGCACGCAGATATCATAAAATGTAGTGTTACAAATAGAATGAAAAAAATATGTTCTTTTTTTTAATATTACAGAGAGGGTGTGTGCATAGAAAAGACGCTAGTGGGTGCTAATTGAGACGCTCGCGTGGGTAACATTGTTCGCTATTGAATTGAAATGTACACAAATTTTGAACGGGGAAAAATCCACATTGCAACGAACAGACCCCAATGTGTGAAATTTATAAAATGTGTGAAATTATTTTTCATATCGGGTGAAGTTTGACCTTTTTTTTCTTCAAAGCGCGTTCAGCTGTTCTTTTATCGTGTTTAATTTATTTTCAAAGTAAAATGTTATCACAAAAACATGCATTCATTGACTGAAATCAATTTGTCGACCGACATGTCGGGAGAACATGAAATAGCATGTGACCTTTATACTGAGCCCTTGATCTTCCATACTGAATAACCAAACATCATGTCGTCCAATTACTTAACATTTTAGGAAAACTGTTCTTTTTTAGTCCCTGTATATATCCTTGATACACAATCTGTTAAGATCATTTCTAGAAAGTGTTTTCTAATCTAAATGACTTGTATGTATTATTATTTTTTATTTATTTGTTCTTTACTTGAACAAGCTGTCTTGTTGAATTTCTTTCTTTACTTTTTTTGTTCTTTTATTTATTTATACTTTCATAATGAGCTGCATGGTGCTTGCCAATACCTTCCTAAAGGTAAAAGGCTTGTGTGGGGCAATTTCTTGACTGAATGGCATTCCCTTCCACCCTCAAAAATAAACAAGAATAAAGGGTAAGGTTTGCAAATGACAGAGAACAGGGGCAGATCCAGGAATTGCGGTTACGGGGGCCACTTTATGAGGCAGTGGGTCCAGGGCAAAGCCCTGTTGTGGGTCCAGGGGGCGAAGCCCCCGGAAGCTCCTGAGTTTTACAGATTTTATGGGGCTTGAAATATTTCTCCCATTTAGTCATTTGTACTATTTTCTATCATTTTAATAAGGTGAAATTAATAAAATGACCCAAATTTTAAAGTTTTTTGGGAAAAAATTAAGTTCTCCCAATAAAGTAATTCAAGAAAATAAAAGATTTTGTCATTTATTTCTCCGGGAGTGGAAGAAATTATTGCTTCTTTTATTGTTTAGTACATTTTCCGAAACAAGATCCCACGATTTACCTTAAATTTGAAAATTTTAGCGGGGGGGGGGGGGGGGGGGGGGGGCTGCCTGTCCCCCTCTAAATCCGCCACTGGAGAATGATTTCGAATTAAACTGGCGCTTTTATCATATATCAGGACGTGCTTTTGTCTTCAAACATTGTGTACTGTGACGTCACAACAATGTATCTACTCTAAGGTGTCTATATAAGGTCATACACAATTTTCCAACAATTCGAATTTATTTACAGATTATTGGTCATCTTCCTTAACTCCGCCCACGGTCTAGAATAATTAACCAATTAAAAAAAAAGGATAAAGGTTACGTTACGTCAATCAACTTCACACGTAATATCGAATTCTCAAGACAGGAAATATCTAATTTGACCATCACAATTTCAAAGTAACTCAAACTTCAGAACTACACATAAACGAAACGACATAGATGGCATTCACAGGATGGGGTGGAGGGGGGGGGGGTCTTCAATTATTTTTATAGCAGTATTAGCTTTGAAAGTGATGGCAACCGGGTTTGTTTTTGTTTTTTTCTCAAAATCTCTCAATGGCATGGGAATATATATCTAAAGCATTTATTTTGTACAAAAAGAAGAGAACCCTAATAAAACTACGTTAGATAACCGCTTTTAGTGTAAAGAAATATATAATGAAGAATTATGTCTTGCAAGACAATAATCATTTATTCATCAAAATCACATATTCATGTGCCTGTTTTGAGGTTAAAATACTGGTGTTATTATTGAATTATATAAGATGAGACAATTTTCATTGAATTTAATTTTGGTAACATTTTGGTAACAAAATGACAGCGAATGCCCCTCTAAAGCCACACTGTCAAATTAATACTAATCGTACCGTTGTAATACAGTATAGAATTTTTAAAGTACCTTGTACCAATGTCAGGGTGCAGATCAAATTGCTGACAAAATAATCAAGGCGCGGACTCGAACACTTAGCTCGTATGGATGTCAAGGCGCAGATCAAGCCTACAAGGTGTCTAATAATTTTTAAAATCATCTCACCTTTTCGTTTCCGTCGTGGAGGATATTGAGTTGTAGGTTGTAATTTGACGGATGTTTTGAAATTATGGTTTGCCCGTCAACAATTTCATTTGATAGTCGTCTCCCTCTCCCTGACAAATAAAACAATCGCATGGTATGTATAACACAAATCAATGAATGATAGGATGGGATTCAGATGATATAAGGAATATTATTATATAGGTGGAGGAGTCCATATCGATTTACAGGACAGTCTCAGTATTTTCTCCTCTCCATAGATTTTGCCATATAAAATGATTTTTATAAAGAGTTGGTAAAACTTTTGTTTTTGAATTTTGAGATAGGATAATTGAAGTAATAGTTACACACACACACACACAAAAACCCCAAAAAACAAACAAACAAAAACAAGATGTACTGTGAGCAATGCTCACAAAGAATACCCCCCGCTTACCCCAATCTCCCAAAGGGTGTTGTTAATAGGTATAAATTAGCTCTTTCCTGAGTGTAAAAATATGGTATGCCTTTGTAGAAAAAAATGGAAGATATAGTCCGAACACAAATCCATGGCATAAACCTATAATTTTGACCTTGAGATCAAAGGTCAAGGTCATAAAGAGGTCATGAATGTACATGGTGATACACCCATATCTTATGGTATGACTATGTCAAAACCCTATAATCAATTTTGACCTAGAGGTCAAAGTTCAAGGTCATATAGAGGTGATGAAGGTACTCGACACATCGTCTCATGGTGATACACTCATGTGTCAAATATGATATGCCTATGTCGAAGAACAAAGAAGTCATGGCCCTGACACGAATCCATTGTAAAAACCTTTAATTTTGACCTTGAGGTCAAGGTCATATGGATGTCATGAAAGTACATGACACATGATCTCATGGTGATACACTCATGTGTCAAATATGGTATGCCTATGTCAAAGAACAAAGAAGCTATGGCCCGGACACGAATCCATTGTAAACAACCTTTAATTTTGACCTTGAGGTCAAGGTCATATTGAGGTCATGAAGGTACTCGACACATCGTCTCATGGTGATCTACCTATGTGCCAAATATGGTATGCCTAAGTCAAAGAACAAAGAAGTTATGGCCCGGACACGAATCTGCACAGACAGACGAACGGACGGACGGACGGACGGACAGACAGACAGAGTGATTCCTATATATCCCCCAGAACTTCGTTCGGGGGGGGGGGGGGTATAATAACCACATTCAAGTAAAGATGATACAATTACATCAGAAGTCTATATAGTTTAAGCTTCTTCATAAAGTGCACATGGATAATTATCTAGGCTCACCATGAACTATTTTAAACTTTGGAAGGAAGAATTTCAAATTCGATAATAAAAGTATTGTAAACCAAAAATACATCATTGATTATAAATTTCACACACGCATTGCAGTTTTCTAAACTAGAGATATTTATATCGCCTCCATAAATCTAATAGTCGCCGTTGTGTATGTATTTATAATTTCACGTGCTATTTGACATTTCACGTGTTTCTTTGAATTGTATTTATGAAACTATTTACATAAACAATATCATTGAATTCTGCGGATCAAACGGGAAACTATTTTATAAAATCCGACCGTTTCACATTTTTTAAAAATGTGCCACAGGATCATGCGCACTGGTTGAGGAGGGTGTCGGGGGGCGGGTGGGGGGGGAAGTTGGAAGTCGCAGAGGTTTCTCGCTTAAACTTATTTTACGTAAATGACAACACAAAAAGGTGCATCTTGGCAATGACAGGTGTAATTAGTTCAGAAACACATTCACAATCTCAAAAGTCAAAAGATCCCACTTTAAAATTATGTGATAATTAATGAATTGGTAAAATTGCCAATGCCATGCATCACGATACACAAATTTTATTTGCTCTTTGATTTATGCCTCCATTAAAAAATATTCAGCGAAAGTGCCACAACCTTTGACTTCCAAATGACCTTAAGGGTCATAACAGTGAGGGTCTCTCGTCGTGCTGCCGCCTACCGTGACAAGATACAACTTTGTAAGGTTAAAGGGTACTCAAGATTTTGGACACATCTAATGAAGTCATATTTTTCTGTGTTTACGTGTGATTTTCAATGTAAATCGCTCATTGATATATGTATATACATACATAAAAAGACGTTTTGAAGGATTTCAGTTTCGGGCAAACTTTCGAGTAAAGATTTGTGAATAATACATAGAAAAGGTTTAGAATGAATATGGCTATTAGATATATCATAATATTTACAAATAGTATTACAATTTTTTTTAGCATTTCATGGAGGGGGGGGGGGTGTACCCTACGTCCTTAAAATCGTATCCTATACATGTAAGACCCGCGACTTTCACTTCTAATGCTGAGTAAATGGGTCGGTCCTTCGAATGAGACCGCAAAAACCGAGGTCTTACACAACAGGTCTGGCACGATAAAGACCCCTTCCTGTTCAAAAGCCGTGAGCGCCGAGCATAGGCCTAAATTTTGCAACCTTTCACCTCCATATGATTGGAAATTTCTCGAGTGGCACGTGGCCGAGTGGTTAGAGCATCGCGCTCAAAATCACATGGCCTCTCACCTCTGTCGGCGCGGGTTCGAATCCCGCTCGCGCCGTAAGTGAGAAAGTTTCCCAGTTTACTTTCGGAAGGTCGGTAGTCTCTTCCCAGGTACATTGTATCTGGGTTCTCTCTCCACCAATAACAAGAGGCCCATGGGCCACATCGCTCACCTGAGTCACCTTGGCCCATATCTGAAGACTTTCCATATATATTTGCATGTAAAACCTTTGTCCCTATTATGGCCCAAACTACCCTTTGCAAACTTGAATCTACACTATGTCAGAAAGCTTTCATGTAAATGTCAACTTCTTTGGCCCAATGGTTCTTTTAAAGCTTTTTTCTATATTTGTATGTAAAACTTTGACCCCCCCCCCCACTTGTGGCCCCATCCTACCCCCCGGGGACCATGATTTGAACAAACTTGAATCTGCACTATGTCAGAAAGTTTTCTTGTAAATATCAGCTTTTCTGATTCAGTGGTTATTGAGAAAAAGATTTTAACTTTATATTTGTATGTAAAACTTTGATCCCCCTTGTGGCCCCATCCTACCCCCGGAGCCCATGATTTGAAGAAACTTGAATCTGCACTACGTCAGAAAGTTTTCATGTAAAAATCAGCTTTCCTGGCTCAGTGGTTCTTGAGAAGAAGATTTTTCCCATATATTTGTATGTAAAACTTTGATCCCCTATTGTGGCCCCATCCAACCCCCGGGGCCCATGATTTGAACAAACTTGAATCTGCATTATGTCAGGAAGCTTTCATGTAAATCTCAGCTTTTCTGGCTTAGTGGTTCTTGAGAAGAAGATTTTTAAAGTTTTCCCCTATATATTTGTGTGTAAAACTTTGATCCCCCCTTGGGGCCCCATCTTATCCCCGGGGGTCATGATTTGAACAAACTTGAATCTGCACTATGTCAGGAAGCTTTCATGTAAATCTCAGCTTTTCTGACTTAGTGGTTCTTGAGAAGAAGATTTTTAAAGTTTTTCCCTATATATTTGTGTGTAAAACTTTGATCCCCCCCTTGGGGCCCCATCTTATCCCCGGGAGCCATGATTTGAACAAACTTGAATCTGCACTATGTCAGAAAGTTTTCATGTAAATCTCAGCTTTTCTGGCTTAGTGGTTCTTGAGAAGATTTTTAAAGATTTTTCCTATATATTTGTATGTAAAACTTTGATCCCCTATTGTGGCCCCATCCAACCCCAGGGGCCCATGATTTGAACAAACTTGAATCTGCATTATGTCAGGAAGCTTTCATGTAAATCTCAGCTTTTCTGGCTTAGTGGTTCTTGAGAAGATTTTTAAAGTTTTTCCCTATATATTTGTGTGCAAAACTTTGATCCCCCCTTGGGGCCCCATCCTATCCTCGGGGGCCATGATTTGAAGAAAGTTGAATCTGCACTATGTCAGGAAGTTTTTATGTAAAAATCAGCTTTTCTGACTCAGTGGTTCTTGAGAAGAAGATTTTTAAAGATTTTTCCTATATATTTGTATGTAAAACTTTGATCCCCTATTGTGGACCCATCCAACCCCCGGGGCCCATGATTTGAACAAACTTGAATCTGCATTATGTCAGGAAGCTTTCATGTAAATCTCAGCTTTTCTGGCTTAGTGGTTCTTGAGAAGAAGATTTTTAAAGTTTTTCCCTATATATTTGTATGTAAAACTTTGATCCCCCCTTGTGGCCCCATCCTACCACCGGGAGCCATGATTTGAACAAATTTGAATCTGCAATATGTCATGAAGCTTTCAGGTAAATTTCAGCTCTTCTGGCCCAGTGGTTCTTGAGAAGAAGATTTTTAAATGATCCCACCCTATTTTTGCATTTTTGTGATTATCTCCCCTTTGAAAGGGACATGGCCCTTCATTTGAACAAACTTGAAAGCCCTTCACCCAAGGATGCTTTTGGCCAAGTTAGGTTGAAATTGGCCCAGTGGTTCTGGAGAAGAAGTCGAAAATGTGAAAAGTTTACAGACAGACGGACAGACAGACGGACAGACAGACAGACAGACAGACGGACGCCGGACAAAATGTGATCAGAATAGCTCACTTGAACATTCGGTTCAGGTGAGCTAAAAACTGGGCGCCACCAGATAACTGAAAAATTGTTGAGTGTGGCGGAAAACATCAATCAATCAATCAATCGAGTGGCACGTTAAACAATATACAACCAACCAACCGAGCCCTTGGCGCAGGAGCAATCCCTACCACAAAGGTCTTATACTTTAAGGAGAATAAGCTTGAACTGAAGTAAATCAGACAGGCGATAAAACTTACCAATGTGATACAGCATCAACGTCGTGACGCTCTCCCTGTTGTCTAAATTGTAGCCATATTTTGACTGAACCTCCTTAAATCTCCAGATGACCTCGGAGGCCGGGATAAAAACGGTGATATCCGGTTGCTCATATTGACTCCCTAGGTCGTTTCTCAATATGATATCGTCAGCCTGCAACAGATTCAACGAACAGGATAGAAATGTCATGTGTATTCCTGGTAGATTAAGGAGGGGGGGGGGTACATTGAATTGTACCTCCTTTCAGTTTCCTGAGAGAGAGAGAGAGAGAGAGAGAGAGAGAGAGAGAGAGAGAGATTACATGTGTGTTATAACATTGCTCATTATAAGGACTATGTTATAAATAATGATACTCATAATAACGACTGTGTTCTGGGTTACTATTCCCTTTTTACTAATTGGCTTTGAAGTATACATGTATTGTTGAACAAAAGAGCGTTAACATTCGAGTTCCATTGCTAACCCTGCCTGTATTTGTAACAGTAAAGTCATCATCACTCACTTTAAGATGTGACGTGCCTAAAATATACCTTTATATCTACACTTTCTACACGCACCTTTTCATATACTCATATAATTATATGAAAATATAGATATCCACACGATTTATGATATCGATATTGTTTCTCGCCTGATGTGGTGATCTAAGTGGGAAACCATACACAATAAGTAAATGTACATTCGTTTCATCAAGCCATGTTTCACGTTCCGTCTTATGGCGACCTTTCTCGTTATGCCCTGGTAATTAATTAGTTGACAAGACAATCTTGGCACCTTAATGACCAGCAATCATTGTGTCGCCGGACTGTTTAGACATTGCTGGACCGGTGGCCTGTTGTTACAGGTGCCCCTCCGCGCCAATAGTCGGTACCACGGACAACGGTCTTGTACCTCAATACAAGAGAAACACTTAATTTTTCACCGGATCATTTTCTATTTTCTTATTGTCATGTGTCACATTAGTTCCGACATTTATTGTAAAAATACGTCTTCAGGGATGTCACTTTTCGATAATAGGCCCTCCTCGTCTTATCACTGGTGTCTATGGACACGACTATATACACCCCCCCCCCCCCTTTTGTTTATCAAAGATATTAGTTATGGAATATATATATATGATAATGATAATTGATATATCTCCCAAATCGACGTTTGTGTTTAGTATGATGTAAATTTCTGGATATACTATGATAGTATCATTCATTGGTGCAAATATACTGTACAGAAAAAGGGTAATTACATGAAAATAGTTACATTTATTTCAGAATTTTATTTGTAAACAAAAGAATGGGTATATTGACATGCCCTCTGGTACAAGTACTTTGTGTTTCTTGTAGCATGATATACCAGCAGACCACGTGACCTGTGTAAGGAAAGTAGTCATTTTCACACAATACACTTTCCTGGCATGTTCACGGTTATAATAGTCTGACAGAAAAATGTCGCGCCCTTACCAATGTCCAAACGTAATACATGTGGAGAGAGAGAGAAAAAGAGAGAGAGAGAATCAAACCCTTTGAACAGGTCTTAATTCAGGGAAGAAAATAAAAACATGGGCAGCAAATTAGCCGAAGTTGACACCTTTATTGGCGCCACCTGGGAAAACACATTGGCATCGCGAGATTAGCGACTTCCCACGTAGAAGAGCGACCCTACCGATGAAAAGTCGATACAAATACTAATGGAAGCGGTAAGAAAGTGATTTGTACCGATGAACAACTCATCAAACTCCCCTTCTCTCTGTGTGTAAATATTTGAACGAACAATACGCAGGGACAGAGTGTTTTCCGGTACGGATCTTGCATGTAGTATTTTCTAGGGGTGCGACCTATATTTGATATTCATATTTGAAACTGCATAAAAATAGGCAAATATTATATGTATTCTTCAATCACTTTAATTGGGGTCCGCCCCTGTGTTGTACATGTACAATGCAACGGTAGTCAGAAAACTAACATGTGCAAATTTCTTACTTAAACACCAGTGCCATATATACATTGTAGCTTATACGAGATAAGACACTCAGTCTGGTTTTCTGAAATTTAAACTGCGGTAACGCATTGCACCCCTTCCAAATTAGAATCACCAGGTTATCAATAAAACATCCAATCCCCCCCTTCTCTTCCAGTTCATCTTTATACTCCCAATCCCCTCATGGTTCGGTGATTGCACTCTTTAAAATCGCGTTTTACTTTTGAAATTCTAAGGGTTCAAAAGGGAAAATTTACAAAATGCCCAATTCTAGCTGTTTTATTAATCACCATTAATTAGAAACAATCTGATCGCTTCACCTTTTCTGAAAGCAGCCCAGACAAAAGAAAACACCAGAGGTGGTTCATATTGAAGCAGAATGCCACGTATACACTGATTCAAATGACGGATTATGCCGCGTATAATCTGATTCAAATGACGTATTATGTCAAGTATACATCTTTTATATAGGCGATTTCATAAATGGGATTTTAAAAAGTGTTAATAATTGCTTTTTATATTTACAAACATTTTGTAAAGACACAACATTGTTAAGGTTAACGAGTCAATGAATACAATGTGGTATTTGAAAAATCATTATACATAGGCAAAAAAGTTTGTTAAGATTTTTTGTGTGTGTTGTCTGCTTTTCCTGAACTAAACTTTATGTTTCTTTATTTTCCAATACTTGTATAATTTGTTATCCTTTCCTGTAACATTATTTCATATATGTATATGAAAGGTGAAGAAAACGAACAGTGATCAATCTCATAACTCCTATAAGCAATACAATATAGATAATGGGGCAAACACGGACCCCTGGATACACCAGAGGTGGGATCAGGTTGCTAGGAAGAGTAAGCATTCCCTGTTGACCGGTCACACCCGCCGTGATCCCTATATCCTGCTCAGGTAAACGGAGTTATCCGTAGTCAAAATCGCTGTGCCAAGAAGGGCCTAAAAATCGGTATGAAACACGTCAGACAGCATTTGACCCAATATGTACATGTATTTGTTTGCACCTCATGTACCAGTGATCTGATTGTGAGGGATTAAATGAATTGAATTGACTGAAAAAAGTTCTGTACTCAAATTATAAGAACGAGGGTGTTTTCCATTATTATGACTAGATTGTGGTTTATGTCTTTCTATTAATAGACGGAATTAAAAACTGCTAATTAAAGTGAATGAAGTTAATTTATATTTAATTGCATGGAATGTTGGCGATGAGTGATTACTGGAGAAATAGGTCACTTTAATAATCGGAAGACTGAACTTTCATGCATTCCATGTTTTATCTCTCTCTCTCTCTCTCTCTCTCTCTCTCTCTCTCTCTCTCTCCATGTATAATGTCAACAGTGTATCAGGCAGAAAATCTCTCTCTCTCTCTCTCTCTCTCTCTCTCTCTCTCTCTCTCTCTCTCTCTCTATATATATATATATATATAGGGAAGTCGTTGTGGCCGAGTGGACTTACGCACTGGTTTGACAATCTTGCTAGGCGGTGGGTGCCGTACGTCGCTGGTTCGACCCCGGGCTGGGGCGAAAATTTTCAGTACCTAGTTGTGATTATTTAGTGCTTTATATATATATATTATCTCTGTCCCCTTTCACCCTCTCTCTCCTATTAATTCTCTCTCTCTCTCTCTCTCTCTCTCTCTCATTCCCTTGTTTAATTTATCGGAAATTCGACCCACAGCGATGCAACACTACAACCCACACAATAAATGCGCTTAATATGACAGGCGATACAAGAAGACGCTAAAGTCATCCCCTGGGTTAGATATCTGTAACTGATTTTAGATGCTCCCGTTGTTATCAGAGCTTCTGGAAATTCCCAACAATTAGATAAAATATTCCGTTAATCGCCGGGGACAGAGAGGTACAATCTTTAGACAACGCTAGCAACCGCCCGAGAAATATAATTCCACCAATATGACGAACGGATTCTGTGCTAATCCTTTCAGTTCCGTAAATCTTAAGGTGTATGGTAAAAATACAGGGGGGAAAACCTGATTAATAGTCAGTGTATACCCCCCCCCCCCCCCAAAAAAAAAAAACCCAAAAAATATGCTGTACAATTTTTTGTAGCAGTCGCTATGTGTTCTGAGCCCACACTCGTACTCCATATCTATATTCAAATTCATTTCAATGACCTAATATAATATTGACACCAGTCAAAACTTTCATGAAATTTATCAATCTTGTGTTTTATGACTGATTTGCCTAGATCATTAAAAAAACAACAACTGTGAATTACATAAATTAAACAGTTTTCTGTGGATTTTCGCGTTCCCGCTAATCGTTTAAATCTCGCCTTAGTGTGAACATTTAAAGGGACATTAGATACCTGTAAAGTGAGAGCGACTATTTTTTTTTCTCTCTCTCAAAATATCTTAACGGCATAGGAATATATATTAATGACTAATAAACATTTAATTGGTACAAAAACATACTGGTGCTATCATTGAAATACATATTAATAGGGGGCCTACAGCATAGAGCAATTTTCATTGAATTCAATTTTCGGTGACAAAATTACAGATAATGCCCCTTTAAAGAAATAATATTCATTTTGATAATGCATGTAGGTACGTGTCTGAACTGCGAAGCTCACTTTGGCCAGTTAAAATAGATATACTATATCTATTAAGATTCATAAACTCATTGTTTGCAACATGAGTGAATGAATTTCTACAGAACGTTGAAAATGTAAATATATGTGTATATACAAGTGCGTCTTTAAGAAGTATAATGCTATCCGAATACATGTACATCAAATCAAATTTTAAAAACATTTCTTCCCACTTTAGCTCATGCCCAATATTACTTTTCAAGTGCATATAGTATTTTCATTCAACTATATTCACGTGCACATCCCCCCCACCCCCCAATATTATGTTGCAGGAGTATGGAATAGATAGCGAAACAAGGTATACTCACCGCCCTTAGTCTGTTGATTTCACTTATCAATTGTCTAATGGTCTTTGATCTTGTGACGTCAGATGATGACGTCACACATACAATCACACACACCAGAAAACAGACGCACAATCTCAGCTGTTTTCGGCACAAAAATATGTTTGAACACATCGTGGGGTGAAGTTGAATTTCCATTTCACACAAAAAATCACAGAAAGAGCATTGTTAATAGCTCACATATTCCCTGAGACAATGCACACAAGTGTTGTCTTTCGACTGCGCAGTGAGGAGTTAATGAAAGTATAACTCATCATTTGAACAGAAATTCCCCCAAATCTCCGAATTTCATCACACAGCGCCGAATCAATGAAAGAGCCCGTGCTAAGATGCCGAGCGTCGTAAATATATTAACGACGGAGAACTGTCTTGGACGGAACGCTTCTTTTATTGGTTTTGTGTGACCTTGTAATTAGGTCACATATACACATACAGAGAGAGAAGATACACAGATCCAGGTCTCCACAGAAAAGTTGTAACACTCGGAAGCGCCTTGGTCTTATCCCCTCTTCAAATTACATTTGCTCCTCTGCAAAGAAAGAAATATTTTACCGGTTATTTTCCGTCTATGCTGCATTAAAAACCCTAAATGTTACAGAACTGGCTCCCGAGAACATAAGTATATAGTACATTTGAGAAGTTCATCGTGCAGGTAGTTCTGTGTTCAGGAGTGCGCCTCTAATTTTTTATTTCTTTTTAATCTTAAATAATCTACATGTTTGATCTACGGCTCCATATTATGGAATTGTCAAGCTTGACGTTATATGTCGCGTGAAATATGCCAAGGTAAATCTGGCGACGGGCTGCCAATAGAAAGTTCTCAATAAAGCAATAAAGAGTCTCCTCGGCGACATGTTTTATATGATTCTTTTGTAGAACCACGACATAGAAAATAAGGCGTGACAAATTGAAACGCGTGTTCTTTTAAAACAAGAGGCCCATGGGCCACATCGCTGGCATTAACAGTTTTATTTTCATATATAAGACAACTGGTGACCAAACAGTGGGCGTGGAAACTCTGGCTTGAACAGACTTGAAATATGAATTACATGATTGCACACTGATTCGATAAATTGTGCATGTAGCCTGTCCTATACATTTAGGAAGCAAATTTCATTTTTTTGTAAATACATTTACAGTGTATATGAGGGTATGAAGCGCGACGCCTCACCTCGGAATATACTCCATGAAATCTATACCGACGTGAGCCCTGCATGTCATACTTTCTTAGATTTTAAAAAAAAAAAAAGAAGTTTATTTCCTATGTTTGCATTCTACATATATGTACTTTCATTTCTGTCGGAATTTCCTGTCGCTTATATACGAACATTGTTTACAAATGCAACACATTCATGAGGGATTTCAAAAGTCGTGATATCAAAGGCATATGTAGATATTGCTATATTTAACAACGCTTTATATAACACTTCCGTGTGTCTGCGGATCAAGTCGTGAAACAACTTCATTCTACACTTTCTGAACATGTTTATTGTACATAAAAAAGGGAATTTTGAAGAAAAGCGGATTTTCGAGTTCTTCCGTTCCGTGTGTATTTTGTGCTTTAGAATCTTCCCGAGTCACGTGATTTGGTTATGTTTACTTCCGGTTTAACTACATATAACAATCACTAATTTCGTTTATTTTATTTACT
Source organism: Ostrea edulis (assembly GCF_947568905.1). Classification (NCBI taxonomy): domain Eukaryota; kingdom Metazoa; phylum Mollusca; class Bivalvia; order Ostreida; family Ostreidae; genus Ostrea; species Ostrea edulis. Next base: position 30,432,164 of record NC_079171.1, read on the forward strand.
ATCTGGTTTTGATTCCGAAATTAAGAGCCAGTATTATTATTGTGTGTCACGGGGATGTAATCCACTTTCCATTTAAAACCCTCTTGTGCTCCCAGAACCAATGTTCTAAACAGAGCTACACTACTCGATGATGCATATAAAGATAGATTGATTGTATATTGTTTAATATCCCTCTCGAGAATACTTCACTTATGAAAACGTCACCACTGCCGGTGAAGGGCTGCAAAATATAGGTATATGATCGGCGTGTGACACCTGATGTAACATGGGACCTCGGTTTTTGTGGTCTCATTTGAAGGACCGCCCCATTTAGTCGTCTCTTACGACAAGCAAGGGATACTGAGGACCTATTCTAACCCGGATTCCCACGGGAATTTAAAGATTTTACCAGTTTTCGCTGTTCGTGGATGCATGCATATTGCATTTGAAGATGTGCCCTGTAACTTTTGACATAATGCATCTCACACGATATTTTATACATATTCCTATATAACTTTAATTTCATTGTGAACCCATCGCGACTCCTGGGGTCATGCTGTAAACATACTGTACGTGGGTGTTTTGTGTATTATTTCATAGATCGTGGTTGTGATGGGGATTTTAAAGATAAATTTGCCATACATATTCCTGTGTATTGGCGTGAATTTTTACTGCGGATCCAACCTTCCCCCAGAACTCAAAGTCAGCTGTGGAGGATCCAGAAATTTTCGGAAGACCCAAGTATTTACTTTTTCCGATCCCAAAACAGGGGGAAGGGTTATTGAAGACTCTAAAATAGCAGACAATGACCATGTATTTTTGTTAAAATATTCAAAGAAAAGGGCTGCAATCCCCGTAAGACCCCCTCTAGATCCGCCACTGGTTTATTTACTAAGGGCAGGACATTTATGGTATAATACTGGAAGAGACATGACCCTGCAGCTGAATAAAATTAAATCTCCATTACACAAGGATGATTTACAGTAATTTAAATTCTTGAGGTATTGGCACAGTGTCTCTTGAGACAAAGATAAAACTATGAAATGTGTATACCAAACAAACAATAGCACGATGGATATCTTTGACTCGGGCATGAGCGGGTCCAGAATTTGTTTGAAAAAAAGGAGGATGCGACACTTCAGAAAAAGGCGAAGATTTAAAACTCCAAAGTGGTAACAACGACAAAAATTAAATGTGTTCACTCAAGGGGGTGGGGGTCAACCCCATTGATGCCCTTAAGGTTTTAAGATCCGCCACTGTACATGTACTAAGGTGAGCTAACACGCACACGTTGGTAAAAAAAAATCTTTGTTTACTTGGGCATTGACCATGAATATTTTAGGAATATATTAATATTTAATGACAATTTGCGTTTATGTAGGTTTAGAAACTTTCGTTTGAAAAATGATAATATGAAATTTCAAAAGGTGTGAAGTTATTTAATTTGATTTAGTACTGTTTAGGAATTTCCAAATTTGTATCCTCATGATTTTTTTTTTTTGGAAGAAATTTATAAAATGCACATGTTTTTCTTTCTTTCTTTTTAGTAAAAATTTAAATAAGGTATTCAAAATATAGATATGAATATATTTAAAAGAAATATTACACATTCTACAAATATCTAAATCAATGTCGCCTTTCGTGTTTCTGGCTATTGTAACATAGATAAGAATCACACGTCATAATTTCATATACGTAGAGACTCTAATATTTCTTTCGTGAACAATGGCATGCAAAAGTGCAAAATTCACCGAACATCGCTAGCACAATTAGATTTAAACCTAGCCAATTCAATCCCCCTTATTTTGCCGGGTTAAAGGCGGTTATCTTGTAGTTTAAATTCTAAAGCAGTAATTGATTTATCCAAGTCTCAAATCTTATTTAGATATCTGTTTCACAAAATCAAAATCTTTTAGTAGTCTTTTCTTCTTCAAAGATTTACCGGTTTCAAATGGATAGAACGATGGCAGTTTTTAATAGGTGTCTACTGGTTTTTAATCACGGGGAAGAATCTAGTTTCGATTTTCATTCTGGTCAGGCTTAGCATGAAGAAAAACGGAAAATAGAAAGCGTGAAGGGGGAGGCGTAGAAAATAAAAGTTTGCGCAATCATACGATGGCAGGTGAAACTTTGGGGTTTATTTAAAATCACTATTTAAAAAAATATCAATTTCAGATGGTGCTATTTGACGGCTGTTATATGGGAATCGCGTCACTGATTGTGTACATTCATGAGCAGGTGCTCTCAAAATCTCCCGATATATTCGTTTCGCTACTGGTGCACCAGTAACCGGTACAAGCAATTAAAAAAATATATACATCTGTAATCTCATTCTAGCTTATTATTTTATGTTTTAATTATTTCAATGTTACGATAAAATTATATGCTTGAAGTGTCAATTTGTTTCTTTAAATTAAGAGATTAAGATACTTTAAAATTTCTTTACACTTAAAAACAACCAACAACACCGATATGAGAATACACACCATGTATTGTTTGTTTTGAAGCAATTTTGTCATATTCACATGTCACTCGTAAGTAGGCTATTTCTTGGCTAACAAAATGAGACATCTTGTTTATATACAGAAGCTCAGCAACATCGTCATTATCATAGTTCTCAAGAGCATGCTAACAATGTTTACATCTAGTAGCAATTGTTTGAACACGGTTGTGCGTCTATTAGAAAAATATGTGACCAGATGCCAAAAGCTGCTCTTTACGCCCCCATTCAAATGACTGAGAGTGTAACTGTTTAGTTAGGACGCAGTTTCTATCGAGTAAACGTTGTACTCTCCGGGGGAAGGGTTAGAGCGTGTGTATTAGGGCAGGGAAGCAACAACAACAACCCTCCTCTCTCTCTCTCTCTCTCTCTCTCTCTCTCTCTCTCTCTCTCTCTCTCTCTCTCTCTCTCTTGGAATTTTACTGAGAAAAAGAAAAACTCACTGTGAAAAATAAATCAAAATAGATTGAACAGAATGTAGATTGAATAAATTTTGGATCCACTACCCCACCCCGTCGAGGGAAATAATCCCAGAACCGTGCCCTTCATCTATCTGCACATCACACCTGCGAAATGTTAATTTCAAAACGTGGGGCAAAATGGATTCCCCGTCAAATTGTCACTGGTACCACATAGATATTCTTCTAAAATACCATTTGAGTACCCCCCACCCCCACCCCCACACTGCTACTACTTGACCTATTCCTCTAAATCTTGTGTCCTGTGATTGATCCAATCATTATAGACTCTCGAGTTTAAATTTCAAAGCCAATGTAAATGCTGGATTCAGATTTTCAAAGTCTGGCATGCTGACGATTGGCATAACCTTTAGGCACTAAAGCCTCACCCTCAGGACGCCATGCTCTCCATCCAAGTCATGAATCATTCTCCGGTGTCCATCAGACATTTCACCAAAATTTACAACCCACGACACACTCATTATCAATCATATTCTTTGAGAGAAAGAAAATATCAAAAGCAGTCTTACCTAATTCCACACTGAATGTCCTCAAAATATATTTCCTCGTATAAGTCCTTAAGAATTGGAGTGGGTTCTGAATGGTGTTATCCCCATATACATTACGATATGAGCGGAGAAGAAGAAGAAAAAAAGACCCAAGCCTTTCGAAAACTTGTATAGACATTAACACAAAGCCTGCTATCTCCTTACAGATATAACCACGGCCCGGATTCAATAACTGGGGTTCTACATAGCAATATTTGTTTAGGAGATTTAATACAGGTGAAAAAATCCGTCAGTTGGCAATTGTTAAAAGATCTTCCGTGTTTTCGTTATTACATACACAGATAAATCCTTTTGACTTGAAAAGGGAGGGGGGTCGCGCCTCCGATTGTATAAGGGTGATTTTCATCTCGTCTTACGCATTATGGCTGGGTAGTTGCTTTTTATATGGGAGATTTGAGAGGCGAGATTTAGAGATGATGAATCGCCGGGGTTATCAATTTAAAGGTTATAATCAAATGAAGATAGAAAGAAAGCGGGGATAAGAAAGGCAAACAAAAGATAAATAAAGCAGTAAAACCTAATATACTGAATGAAATAAGTAGCTTTGAAGACTTAATAAATTGAAATTATCGCGATACTACGAGAGCCTGTTATCGTCATGTAAAATAAAATTTAATTGATGTAATATTTCAGTATCTTGTAGATCTCTTAATTTACAAGAAGATATATCGTATTTACGAGGAAAGATCTCGCAATTACGACAAAATTGCGAGAGAAAAATATGGATATAAAGCCGTGCTGCACAACTTGTGAATAGTCTTGGGCGGTTTGATTTGGTAAATTACGGGAAAATGTGCGATGTGAATAATTTTATCGAAACATTATTTTGGGATAACGTTTAAAATGTTCAATTGAGTAAGATAAAAAGATACTCAGCAAGTTATCATTTCTTTCCATAAAGCTGTAGGACTGTAGCTCTCTGGAAAAAATTCAGACAGATCTCTGATCTGTCCAAATATTTTTTTTGTTCCAGAGAGCTACAGTCCTGCAGCTATGTGCACCTTCCATGTTGTTGATCGACAAATTCACATGATTTTATTAGTGTGCACTCAACGCCGGAATTACAACAGCCTTGTGCACAGTCACGTTAAGCATTAAGGTAGTGTATCTTTACCATTAGCTTATATCATCGTGAAACTTGTAAAAGATTAATTAACTTTTGGTGCAGATTCTTACAATAATCAATCTTCGTTTTCTTTCCTTTATATTTTGAATACGTGAATAAACTTTTTCTCAGTAAGTTAACTACATATATCTAACTATTCGAATGGTCTACTTGGCATGTTTCGATCACAAGGTGATTTCTTATGTCTAAAACAGGATTTAAAAAGTAAAGACGGAAAGAGAAGAGGATATCTTTTATATAGAAATATATCGCATGACCAATATTTATAGATTTTCTCGCAATTACGAAATAATTTTCTGGTAATTACGAGATATTTTCTTATAAATGCGAGATAATTATATCGTAATTATATGAGATACTTTCTGGTAAATTCCAGATAATTATCTCGTAATTTAATTACGCGATCTTTATGTTGTAATTACGAAATAATTATCTCATAACTATGATGTAATGATTTCATAATTACGAATATGATTATATTGTTTTACAAGCATATTTTAGTCCTAGTTGGTTGTTTTTTTTTTTTTTTTTTTTTTTTTTTTTACATGATTCTAATAGGCTTTCGTACTATACACTGCACAATTTAAAAAAAAATATAGATTGATATTGATTAATTAAGAGTTTACATTTTGTTTCCTTGTTATGGTGCGACCTTGTGTTTACATGCATGGCCTTTGTTTTGTCTTTTGTTGTGGGAATTCCGAATCTCAGCATATCACCCGCAGGGTGACATCTTTTGATCACGGAAATATGATACTCAGACAACATAAATACACAAATATCGGTAGGGAAAAATCGATTAAATTGTCATTGAAAACGTAGATGAGAGATTTTTTGCACCATTAAAAACACGAATGAAGCATTTATTATGTTGTCAGTGATTTTAAATCGGAGGTCAGTTGTACCTAATAATTGTGTATAAACTTAGAGTGATTTCCCTTTAAAAATGTACACCCCAGCCCTGCCCACCCTCGTGCTTATTCAAAGCTCTATAGAAGAAGTCATTTTAATTAAAAGGTTCAAGCACTACACATTAATCAGAAATAACGAGATGATTCTTTGAATGTGCTTCATCATTAAAATTTTTGTGGCAAATATAGTGGTCTGAAGCGAGTTCAAAAATAGAGTAACGTGAATATATATCTACATATTTCCAAGTAATTTCTTTACCTTATTCAATAATTTGATGGGATTGGGCAGCAGGCTTATCCCATATGAGCCCTCTCACTCTCTCTTTAACTTGATATCATTTGGTGGTTGTTGTTTTTTTTAAATGAATACATGATAATATATTTATTATGCGGGTAAAACGCTACACTCAGCGGCTAACATTCTTTGATCTTTCACTTATATGCGTACAGGTACTGAGAAATTAAACTTCAATTCCAGATGTATATATTATTTTCTTTTTTCCTCGTATAATGAAAATGACTTATCAATATATCTAACTTGTGGGGAACCCCCCCCCCCCCCCCCCCCCCCCCCCCCCCCCAGAAAACAATCGGATAAAATAAAAAGCATAAATCTCAGATCCGCTCCAGATAAATGGATAGTCTTTCTACTAATTAAGTCTTTGATCCGCTCCCGATGCAAATAAATTTCATTAGGGTATGAACTGCGAAACTTCACACCGACATAGTTCGTAAAGCGTCACAGTTCATACTCTCATGTATCTACATTTCTGTCAGAAATTCCCAGTCGTGTACTGCATATACATGTACATAGTCTTGGTCACCTACACGTTTGTCAATACAGTATTCTACGAGTGGGG